>NW_022196894.1:40967111-40990353 GCF_008632895.1 Mastomys coucha | reverse complement strand
AAAAAAACAAAAAAAGTGCCTGATGACTGTTAAAAATGGCATCTGTAAGTGGCTGTAAGTGGTGAATTAACAGGTGATTTTCCCTTTTTGTTTCTTCAATATATTTTCCTTCTGTTTAAAATACTTTCATTACAGGCACATGGACTTACAGAAAACTTAGAACTTCACATTCTAAACTTCTTTCATTTTGTATTATTATTAGGCTGTTAGTATCAGTTAAAATTTGCTCTGTTCTCCAATCTTTTCTAGGATCCTATTTTTAACAGTCTTTCCCAATAACAGTACCAAAGTCACACAGTATTGTTAGTCATCTGTCTTCTCTAAGGTAGTTTAAGCCCCTGAAATAGTGACTCATCCTTGTTTATCTTGAATACTACGTGTCCTGAGCACCTACTACTCAGTTCAATTAAAGAACATAAACACACTTTCTCAGAACAAAGAGCCCAAAGCAATTGTTGACTGTTTTAAAAGACATAGATTTCCTGTGGAAAAGTTTCCTACAGAGAATCTCCTGAATCCACAGGTCTATTTTGTATATGCACCAGAGGAGGAAAAAAATTACATCCCACGTAATGACACAATAGAAGTAACAGGGGACAGAGGCCATGATCCAAAGAAGCCCCTTCGTTCTATACATACATTTGTTTCTATTTGTTTGCTCATTTTATCCCTACCTTTTCCAATATAACAGAAACCCTTATGAGGTCAACATTTTATCTTATTTGCTATTATCTCTAGTTTCTGAGAAAGGTAATGGAAGCAAGAAATTCTCAGTAAATTAAAAACAGGAAACAGGTTGGCAGGAGATGGAAGGAAGGTAAAATTCACACAATATTTCTTATGTTGTAGTGGAAATAATAAGGAAGGTTACCTCAAAACTTCCAGGAAAACATGAAACACCAATAAAATAGGAAGCTCATTGTGTTTCTGAGCAGACTACTTGATAATTCCTTCATGAGCTGCACATCCAATTTCGGCTACTACAGTAATTGTAGAAGTAATTATATTATTTCTTGACTAATTTTCTCTAAGTGCCATGTGTTGTGATTAGCATTTTCTATGCACTAAACTATTAAAAAAGTTAATATGTATTTATTCGTTATTTCTGTGTGTGGTGTGGACATTTGAGGCTATGGCTGCCATATCACAGGTTGGAGGTAAAAGGACACCAACCAAGAGCTGTGACTTCCAACCCGTGCATTTCTCCTTTCACCACTTGGGTTCTGGGAATCTGACTGAGATCTCCAGACATGAGGCAAGTGCCTTTACTTGTTAAAGTGCCTTTAAGTTTTTTTTTTTTTAAAGAAATGATTCAATAATTTTGTGCATGCATTGACAGCTATGTAGAAATCAAAAGACACATTGCTGGAGTGGTTCTCGACCTTCACAATGTAGGTTCTGGAGATGGAACTCAAGTTGTCAGGTTTGGTGGCAAAAGCCATTATTTGCTGAGCCTCTTCACTATCTCCTATATTCATTTCTTAAGATCATGCCCAAGGTAACTATTATTAATAACCCAATTTAACCTAGAGGTACAGTGAGAAGCCAGATGCCCACTAACTTGGCCAAGATCATTCCAATAGAAATGTGTCTAGAGCTGCTCAGGGAGCATGACTCTAATATGTACTCTATGTGGAGGTTATGACAACGGCTACAGGAGGTTTGCTCAGGACACAGCTGTATTCATAGTTCGAATCTGTGGAGCAAAGAACTCTGGGTAAGCACAGTCTAAGCTCCTTATGCAGTCTTGACATATTCTCTCTCTCTCTCTCTCTCTCTCTCTCTCTCTCTCTCTCTCTCTCTCTCTCTCTCTCTGTCTCTGGATTTTTAAAAAAACTTCTGGTTAATGGCAAGAGGAATGTATTTAGGAGGTCACTGTGACACTTCCTCCAGTCCCAGTGTTAATAAACAGGGCTCTGCAGAGGTTTCTTAATACCTTCTAAACAGTGTCAGGGACTACTGTATGAAATTATTACCAATGTTTACCTATACAGATATCATACAATGTAGAATCTTGTGTTACTACCTGATCTCAAGATAAGTTTACACATAAATTCATGCTCTGATTTTGGAGAAGATGGTGTCCTAATAACATAAAATTATCCAACTTGTGAATTGTTTCACACAAAAGAGAGACCATCTTTTACTAGTCAGACCCAGCATATGACTTGGTGTATTAAAATTCCATCATAACAAAAAAAACTTAATTTTTGTCAGATGGTGATATGCAGTTTAAAGCCCTGAAACATGTCAGTGCTATTCTGAACTATATTTTCTCCACTATTAGGAGACACATCACACAGTATTGCATATGCATTAGTGTTTAGTTCATGTTATTATAATGAACCCTCACCAGCTGTAGTTCACATACTATAGAGTTTAAGGTCACAGTTTGAAAACACTTGTTTTCAAACTCTAATATGCATGGCTAACCTAGATAGCCATCTAAACTGTAGATCCCCAAGTGCCATCTTCACAGCTTTGGGTTCAGAAATTCTAAATTGCTAAGACATGCCATAGTATTCCTCCTACAGGTGGTAGGTCCCTGATCAGCTTCCTCAGTCATCCTTTGAAAGAGAAGAGAAAACTAACCTAGTAAATGCAACTTATCCATCAAAATTGTCTGTGAGAAGACTAGACAGTTTGTTAAAACTTTTGAAGGAAGATAGAAGGCAAAGGTGAAAAACATTAAATTTTAAGCCACGAAGGGCTCTTTTAAACTTGTAAAAAGACTGAAAATGTACTTAAAAGTAAAAGGGGAAAGAGGGTAGGCATGGAGCAGTACTTCAGGAACATCTTGGAACAGTGATATTGAAGATCTTTATTGGATAAAATGTGTTTTAGTGGCTATGACCAAAGGAGTCTAAATGTTTGACTCATCTTAATATATAACAGTTATGATTATTAAATAGCTTGAAGATCTCTTTCCCCCTTAACTTATTTTCCATAAGAATTTGGTCTTATCAACTTGACAACTCTCATATCCCCTCTCCCCGATTCCAGGTCCTTGATCTTCCCCCTCTCTTCTTACCCTTCTCCATCTGACCCCTTCTTCCACTCCCGCATTTCTTCTTTTCCAGAAAGAAATGATCATATCTGCATGTTCAGAATGCATTGTATATACTTCCAAGCTGATTTTTTTGGGCACTGTAACCCACAATGTTCAGTGGAAGTTTCTTCCCTAAATTAGGAGTCAATCATCTAAAGAAAATGTAGAGATGGGTGAGATAAGGTCTTTTATTTTGTCAATGCTGGGGAGTGTATAACTTGTCACATTTTTACATGGTTGCAAAAACATTGAAACTGTATGGTCCTATAATGAGCAGTCTCCATATCTATCTCATGCCTAATACCACTATCACACCTATCCTGGTTCATCATTTCCCTTATTTCATCATTATTACATACTAACAATTCTTGTCTATTTGTAAATTCCTTAATTGAAGCAAAATATCAAAAATAGCAAAATTAAAATGTATATATGTACATGCATATATATTTGAGTATGATCATCAATATCCAAAGCATCAAATTAAAATTAGCTAGTCAAAGGCTATAGACTACTAGATGAGAAATTCATCTGTAGTTCTGCACTTTATGTAAGTACAATATCAAATTCTACCAATAAGTGGTCTATAGGAACTGTACAGTTATTCTCCTCACCAGGTGAAAATTTTGTTGTTATGAATATCAACTGTAGCTTTTTAAAAGTACTTAGGTTTAGTTTTTAGACTAAAGAAGATCTTTGGCCTAATCAACCTATCCAAGCACATGATTCTGAAAACCACTGAGAACTTACAAGGCAACCTCGTTTTCCTTCATAATTAGCGTTGTAGGCTGGTCAGATTTAGTGTAATTTAGTTAAAGTAAAAGTGTTCTGTTTGCAGATTAGATAGCCTATATATAGTGATAATCATCTTGGCCTATCCTTATATGACCCCTATAGAATGCGCAGGGTAGTATACAGTGCTATTATATTTGGATCTAAATAGGATCTTTTGTTCATTTATTATTTTTAAAATTTCAAATCATTCCAGATGCTAAGAAGATAGAGTAGAACCATCTAGGAATTATGTCAACTTATACTCAGTTTTGTATTCTGATGCTGGTATCCATTTCACCCATGGCAACAAAGCTAATCCACACACCTCCCACTTCACAGGTGGGTTACAGCAGTACTTGAGTTTGGTCTCTGCATGCCTTCTGCAACTCCAGAAGCAAGCAGCTGGACTTGTGTTTTTGTTCCAACAGTCATCACCTTCTATTTTTTCTAAGTTACTGTGAGTTTCACTGCCAACAACAAGCTTAAAACAGAACCAAAAGTGGATCACCAGTACCTTGTCATGGGTTCATGTCATTCCACAATACTTTGGCATTACTGCCCCCATATAACAGAAGGTAGTAATAGTGTTTTCTTAAAAAAACAGAAAGTATGGGCATGCTAAGCTCTTCTATAAACCAGCATGCTAAGTATTAAGATCTTCTGCAGGACTTTGGCTCAATTTTTCAAGCCTTTCCAATTCCTCATAATGCTGTGATACTCATAATAAAGAAGGCAGATGGTTTGTTCTCTGAACATATGCTTTAAGTGCCCTCTTTGCTATTTCAAAATAATGGACCAAATTTGGCCTCTAATACTCACAGAAAACTTTAAAGAGGCTGCTTCATGAAATCTGAGGAAATCTGGTCCAGTGGGAATTCAATCTTAAAAAAAAAAAAAGATTTCTAAACTTTCTTTGCAGTTCTTTTCTACATATTAAAACAAACTAATCTTTAAGTAGCCTAGAATACAGTTTGGAAAGTTACCTAACTAGTAACATATTTTCTAGTTCAAGGAATGGATTAGAAGGCAGAAAACACTTTTATTTATATTTTAAAATGGTGAGTTTCTGAAAGCTAATGTAGTTGACTGGTTTAATTTCTGTGTAACTGCTGGTTTTTCCATGTTTATTACTACTATTTTACTATTTTATTATTTTATTTTACTATTACTATCATGTTGATGTTTTATTGTTAAAGCACTTTGCAATTATTAATTAATTTAGTCTAAATTATATTTATGCCTTTGTTTTAAATCCATGCTACTCATAGTTATTATAAGCCTAAAATGCTATTTCGCCAGCCAATTATTCTCATTTTCAAAACAGCTTGTTGTTGATGACAGCACCTTTTCTAAGTTTTCAAAGAACATTTAACTTATCCCCAGTACATACACATATTTATAGATGCTGTTCACATAACCTAACTGCACTTATAAAAAAATTATCTCTGTTTAATGTCTACATTTTATACATCAGCCTTTATTTCCTTTTATATTTCCATGTATTACATGTAATTTTGAAAAAGACATTAAAGTTTTTTCTTATATCTTACAATGACCTCAAAACTTCGGAGTCTGCACAACATTCCAGATGAAACACAAACACACACACACACACACACACACACACACACACACGCACGCACGCACGCACGCACGCACGCACGCACGCACGCACGCACGCGCGCGCGCGCACACACACACACACACACACAAACATGAACACTTTGGTTACTATAAGAGCTCAAAGCCTATCGATTACTTCAAAACTTTTGCGTTCCTGTAGAAATTTCAACAAGGACTAGCTAGGTCCTAATGTAAAACAGTGTTTACTTTTAAAAATAAATGCAATAGTTTTACCCACATGTGTTTGGGACACTGTTAAGACGCATCATAATTAACAATGTTGAAAATAACAACAGATCTTTAAATCCAGTCATCGTTTTGTACATAGTTACAAATATCTGAGCAAAATCGAAACTATTTTGGGGACAAAACATTAACTTTTTTTTTTTTTTTGCTGATAAAGACAAACAACTTGAGAAAACACCCTTTCCTTTTCACGACTCTCACTTTCACAATAAATGCAGCACAGAAACTACATTCTCAACTTAGAAATATGCTGAGCTGTATTCCCATAAACAGCTCACCAGACTCACAGCCACGCTCCCTCCCCATCTTCTGCTTGGTCTCTCACTTCCCATGCATACACAATCACACTTACCTGCACAAGCCTCAAACATCAGTCTATGTGTGTTTTTTCTGAAATGAACTCTGTACCGATGCATTTTTCTGTGTTTCTTTCTAACCCTCGGGAATGTTAAGAATTTAGGAAGAGAGCCACAGCTTAAGAGCGCAATTATTTGCCAGTAAATACTCAATTTGCTTGTCCTGTGATTTTTCTTCTAACTTGCATATTCAATAATCCCTCCCTGACTGCGTCACGAGCACAAAAAGTCTTTTCTCTAAAGGAGAACACTTTCACCAATCAACCTTCAGCCATGCCAGGGCACAGCTCGTCAGAGTGATTTGTTAGCTTTAATTAATAATTCCTCATGCTGGCCATTTTCACAAATAACACAGTGAGACTGCGACGCAGAATGGTTGTAATTCAGGGCGATAAAAACACAGTGGAATGGGGTGTAGAAGGGTGGGAGAATTCAGATGCCATTTGTAAACACATCTACCCAGACTCTTTCAGATTACAGTATAGAGGCCATCACAGCTGAATTAACACGCTATGTCCACCGATTTGTATTCAGATGTAAGCCATATGTTCTTCCACTTTTATCTGCTAGGGCCTCCCGGGTGCCAACACCATTACTGGGCAGACAACATTTACAAAGGAGGTTTCTAGCCCTGGGATTGCACAAGTTTACTGCAGGTGAAGTTGAGAAATCAGACATATACAATACTTCTCAGTGAGCTTGTGTAACAGTATGGAACACAGAAGTACAAGTCGAGTGTCAGCTTTTCTCTTGCTAGGCTGGGTGATACTGGACACTTCAGTTAGCCTTTAACAAAATTCTCTGGCCCAGACCTCCAAACAGTAAAGTAACAATGGAGCATTTGTTCAGGTAGGGGACATGTATTGACTTCTTAGCTATGCATCACATATTACACTAAGGTCTAAGAATTTTGGTAGAAAAACAAGACAAAATAAAAATCCGACTTTCCCAGCTTGCTAACACAATCCAAGCATCTTTTCAAAGCACATCAATAACAGTTCTTGAACAAAGCAACAAAGCAGGTAGCATGTAAACCAAGGTGAGAATTAAGAACACTGTTCCATGCAATCACTCATGGACAGCATGC
Organism: Mastomys coucha; assembly: GCF_008632895.1. NCBI lineage: Eukaryota > Metazoa > Chordata > Mammalia > Rodentia > Muridae > Mastomys > Mastomys coucha. The sequence goes on along the minus strand of NW_022196894.1, from coordinate 40,983,218 downwards.
TTGAGCCCTGCTCTAAAACATATGCACAGAGTAAACAAAGTCAAGCAAAACAAAACAAAAAACTAAAACAGCCAATTGGTAACAAAAAATGACTTTTCAACAATTATAAATATCCCTCAAAGCAACAAGACAAGTCAAAAGCATACTAATATGTCCATAGTCAATTTCAAAAGGCTCACAAGCACTGGTTAAAAACAAAAACATGGAGATGATAGTCATGTCTCTTATCTGATGTGTGTAAAGGCAAATTAATTTATTAGATACATATTTATCAACAATCTCTTCTGTATCAGAAACTGGATAATTCCAGCACTGAGAGAATAAGGCACAGGCTCTGCCTTCAAGAAGTTTATAATTTAATCACTAGAGCCTAAAAGGAAACATTCACTTCTAAACAGAAAATTGTAAGTATAGCACAAACACACAGGAACGCATGAAACAGGACTCTTAGACATGACACATGAACTACATCTAAAGGCAGAATTGGAGTGTCAGTGGTAGGAAGAACATTCTACAGACAGGCAAACCTTTGAACCTTTTCTAAAACTATTACTAGAATCAGATTAGCAGTTCTAGGAACCGAAGGATTTAGTGCATAGTAATTTCAGATAAGTGCCTTAGATATTTAACAGCTCAGAATTTAAAAACAAATCTATTAGGGAACAAAGTCCTCCTCAAATCATGATGACTGCCATCATAAGGATGGTATGTGGCATCCCCAACACAGGCACAAATAGGAGTGTGCACTGTCCTTCTCACTATCAATGTATTCCTGGGATCCCAGGTAAGTAGAGTATGTAGGAGCACATACTGCCTTTTCCTGTTTTCCTGCTCATTTGTCTTTTGTTCACCAAAAGCACACATGCAGACTCAATCACTTCTGTTTGTACTGTGTCAGAAGATAAATCATATTTGCATGGCTATTATAAGAAGGGAAACTATGTATTTACTTAGTGACCACAGATACCTTCTGGTCAGAGAGCATATGTTATGCATTATAAAGAATTAATTGTAAATGGTAAGGGGGTAGGGTGGGGAATGGCTATCCTAACATGGTATTTAGAACTTGTAAATCCTCTTGGAAACTGGATGATATTCTCAGTTCTAGTGAACATTTGTTTTTATGTGACTTTCAGAATGTGAAGAAGCATACATAATACTAAACTTATAAATTGGTCATACATAGCCATTTAAAGAATTTGTATAGTTCGTTTATCCATTTACTACATATTTACCAAGCTTGTACTATCTATTCATGTAGCACTCATTTATAATAATAATTAAGACTATTGAGTACTTCCTATATGTTGGTAACTGATGCAGAATTTTATATTAGCATGTATTCAGAAGGGTATCTCATTTAATCATTAGAAGAACTGAAGCAGGTCCTATTTCAATTTTTATTTAACAGATGATGAAACTCCAGAAGAAGTAAACTAGATATACACTAAAATCCTAAATATTAAGATCTCTGGAACAAATATCTACCAAAATCTTATTATATTACAGTTACATAGTAACTTATAGCAATTATGATATTTTAATAATCTAAGAAATGTAGATAGTTTTAAATTTAATAGTGAGTGTACATGTGCCCGTACAAATAAAACTGGGATATAATACTATGGAATCTACAGGCTAGCAGGCTGCATTAATAGAAAAAAAAAAGACAGGTACATTGTGTTGGACATGGTTTCAAGTGGATAAAGCAAGCAAGCATACAAGCAAACAAACAAAAATAGGCAACACAATTCCTCTTTTCCCTTATTCAAACTACACACACTTTTAGAAAGCAATGCAGAGAAAATCACGAGGCATAGAAAAGATGGTGGTTTAAAAAGAGAGAAGGGAGACTGTTTCACAAAGACCTAAGCCTGAGTTCTAGTTGTATACCGAGGGTCAAATTATTTATCTTCTCTGATACTCATTGTCCTTACTACTAAAGCAGTTTGTTATTAAGGAATAAAATAAATACACTTAAGATGTACAGCACTGAAATCATTTAGAAGTACATATTATATGATGTTTTAACTATTCAGAGACCAACACACGCAATCAAGATTTACTAATAGATCAAATGATGCATGGCATTATTAAAGCTTGCTTAAACAATAAATATAAATAAGTTAGTGAAAACAAATTGGATTTGGTACCCGGGCAGTTTTCTTTTGAAGATGTTTATAATATGGCTGAAATTGTTGTTTTTAGGAAACACCTACCAGACAAAGTATAGGCAGAGGAATACAGGTTTATAGTAAATTCTTATTTTTACAATAAATTAACATATTAACATTTACTTATTGATTTATTTATCTGCTTGTTTGTTTATTTATTTATTTATGGTGTTTTCAAGGCAGGGTTTCTGTGTTGTCCTTGATCTATGGAACTCACTCTGAAGACCTGCTGAATCTCAAACTCAGAGATTCCTCTGTTGCTGCTTCCTGGATGCTGGGATTAAGGGCATGTACCACAACACCCTGGCTAAATTGTATGTCAAGAAGACTGAAAGCTTGGTTGGGACTATATGAAGAAGCCACCACTGAGTATAATCACCGATTTCCTCCATGCCATTGTTAGTATTTCACTATCCCTGGGCAAGCTAATGCTTTCTCCACATTCCTTCTGTTTAGACAGTAGTGGGCCGAGTAGAACCATCTTAAATACTTGACCTAAATTATGAAACAAATATTGATGGAACATGTTCAGTTACGGTATAAAACTAATTTCAGGCCAAATGTGTATATTCCTCTAGAGGTGGAGAGTGGTCACCAAAGAGCTTTAAGCAGGCTCTTGTCATTAATTTACTTGTATAAGTCAAGAAGTTTTTGTGGGCCTGTTTTTGTTGTTTTTAAGTTTCTTTTAAGTAGAGACAGTCTAGACTCTTCACTACTGTTCCTAATTTTACAGTTTCTGGATGAGATCAGGTTTTTTGTCTGTTTGTTTGCTTGTTTGTTTTTTGGAGGGGAAACTGGGAAAGGAGAAATCATATGACATGTAAATAAAGAAAATATCTTAAAAAAAAAAAGAAATCCTATCTTCACTGTAAATTTTCTACAGTATTTTCCATAAGTCATTTAGTATTCTCTTATGTCTCATTTCCTGACTTTCACCTGTGATTTCTATATGATATTATAAGGATAATATCTATTATGTGATTTGACCATTTTAAAAGAAATATGGTAAAGTCCTAAATTCCAGAGTGTCTGAATGAAGAATTAGTAAGAATGATAACAGTATTGCCTTATGAAACTTTAACTTACATATTCAAAACCTCAGTATAAAATAGGTATAATCATTTTTATGTTCTTTTTCAAATGGTATATTGAAGTAAACTGAGACTACTACAAAATCTATTGAAATAGTAAACAAAGTGTCCTGCAGAAAAATTGTTGAATATGTTAAATATTAAATACATATTAATAGCTTACATTTTCACAATATATACATAGATCAGAACAGCATAATATAATTGATAAATTTATAGAATTATTTGTCAATAAAATATATAATGAAATGAAATATCTATAAGCAAAGATGGCATCCAAGTTGATTTTCAAATATGTTGGAGAATCCATTTTGAAAGTAGCAAAGCCTAAAATGAAGCAGATATCTGCAAGCATATCCAAATACTTATGGAAGAAGACTATGAAAAGAAAAAGAATACCAATACCTTTCATTTGTGTAGCTGGATGCATTTTATGGTGGATCTAAGATCTCAGTGAAGAGAAAGCAGAATGAAAAGAAGTGCTTTTAAGCAGAGTATTGTATGATATAGAAAATAAACTGTATTCATTAATGAGTTGGCAGTAAGATTATACATGCGCTCTTAGAACCAGAACAGTTTAAGTAGCTTTTCATGCTTGGCAGACCATGTTCCTGAGTCCCCCTCACTACTCCCTCCAACTCCTAATTTTTGTCCTATACTGCCAGGTGGGAGTAATGACCAAAAGGAAGGACAACACAAATAGAGCCACTTACTGTGGCAGGAGCCACTTCAAGGATCAAAGAACTGATTCTGCTGTGGCTGCCAAAATCAGATGCAGTGGGAGGCACAGCATGGAGCCACAGATGCACACAGGCCACCCTGGTAGACTAGCACCTGGGGCTACAGTCCCTGCAGCCTGTTCAGGAGAACAACCTGTTAAGACTAAAAGTCCACCTTTCTTCACCCACTCACAGCCTTTGATCTTAATTTATTTTATTTATTGAATAACCTAAGTATGATAGATACTGCAGACAAAAACTTGATTCACCATCCACTCTGATTTCATACCTTACTCAATTCTGAGGAGGGTTCTTCCTATATTAATGGGTAACTTCTAAGGCAAGAACTCAGTAAGGCAGTCACTTTCTAACATTTTATTTTAGATATTTTTTAGTCTTAGTTGTAACTTCACATAATATGTCAATTTTCTAATTTACAATACTAACTATAGGCCTATCTCAACATATTCTAAGAACCCAAAGGCAGTGGATTCCCTTCGGTGAGTCAAGCAGCAGACGTGCGTGCACGGCATGCAGACCTGGACTTTACTCGCCAGGAGCTCTTTCCTTGGAACCAGTCTTTCCTTCCTAAATGTGTGGCAATACCAGCAATCTGGACCCCTCTTCATGGTAGATAAGAAAGTGGAATATTTTCAGAAAAAAGCACAATGCTAGTAGTTAAGAAAATAATATTCTGCATCTCTGAATGAAGATGAGTCAAGAATGTGGGGAAGGAGAAAGTATCCAAGACTGATAACTATGAGCAATTTGTAAATGCATTCATAATTCATCTTTACAGAATATAGGAATATGATACAAAATTATTTATGATTATTATGTTTGAAATTATGGAGTTCTAAAATGGATATACTGAAGTTCATTATCTTTGGTATTCAGAATTTGGCCTTATTTGGAAGTGATACTGAAGTAAGGTGGCCTTGTAAATCAATATGAAAAATCCTACAACACCTTATAGAAAAAAGAAATTTGAGCACAGCTATAGATATTCATAGGAAGTATGTTACATAAAGATGAAGGCAGAGATAGAAAGAGTCCCTATAAGCCATGTAATGCCCAAGATTGCCAGTCAATTACCAGAGGCTAAGTGAGAGGCATCAGATAGATTCTCTTTCACATCATTCACACCAGATCCCAGAGTTCTAGAATTTATGAGGGGGAGAATAAAGTGCTGTCTTATAAACACCTAATTAATCGTACTTGCTTATGGTAGCTTTAGGAAACTGATCTGATAATGCTGACTAAATAACCAGCTGTAGAGATTAAATAAAATTCAAACAAGGTTGAAAGGAATAAGATCCACTGAAGTGACCTTACCAACCTGGCTAAGTGTGCATAGTGGTTTGACTAGGTTTAGCAACTACAGACTCCTGTGTCTGAATGCTTGGCCCTGAGAAGTGGCACTATTAGTGTTAGTGCTTTGTTGGAGTAGATGTGGCCTAGTTAGAGGAATTGTGTCACTGTGGGGAAGAACTATGCTCAAGATTTTCTCAGTGTGGCATTCCAGTCTTATTCTACTGCCTTCAAATCAGTATGTGGAAAGCTTGGTTCTTTTAGAACCATGTCTGCCTGCATGCTGACATGTGTCCCACCATGACGATAGTGAACTAACCTCTGAAACTGTAAGCCAGCCCCATTAAATGTTTTCATTTAAAAGAGGTGTGTCTCTTCACAGTGATAGAAGATTTAGTACATGGTATATAGAGGTCTTTTTCTTCTTTTAGTTTTGAGTAATTCTATAGAACATTGATTAAAAAACAAAGTTAAATGCAGGCCACAGAAAACTTGTTAGAATCATTTACTGGAAGGTAAGCATGGGGCTATCGCCATTTATTTAATATGTACATCTTAATGAGCATGGCCTACCTAACAACATTCCTGGTAGAGAAGAAGCTACAGTATAAGAGAATCATGGTGTATAGAACTATCAATAGGTGGGATCTGAGACTAGATCATAAGTCAAAGGCAACCACCTAGAAGTTTAAGAGGTTCTCAGTGTAAGAGCACCTGGGAAAAAATAAAATAATGAGGCTTAAATGTGGGTGAGAAGGTAGGAGTGCATGCCAAAAGCTTGCTGGTATAGAGAATAAGGCAGAGCCTTGAAACGGGCCTTGAAAACTCCAAAGAAATCTTGTAGATGCTGGGCATATTGCTTAGTGGTACAACTCTAGCTTAATGTGCATGAGGCCCAAGGTTCAAGTCCCTGGTATCATGGGGAAAAAAAAAGGTCTTCAAGGAACTAGATAGAAGGCTTAATGGATAAGTGCACTTGCTGTTTTGCCTGAGGACCAGCATTTGTTTCTCTGCACCAAAACTGGGCAGCTAACTGCCTGTAAGTCCAGCTCTAAGGCTCTAAGGGATCTGATACACTCTGGTTTTCATGGGTGGAATCCCTATTCCACCACTGAATTAGAACATCACTTTTAGAAGAGGTTAATTATCTTTAGATGTTTCCAATTACTTTGTCATTGTTTTTTGTTTGTTTGGTTGGTTGGTTGATTGCAGAGCTTATGCATCCAATGTATTTTTTTCTCCCCCCCCCTCGTGTGTGTGTGATCTGTGTGTGTCTGTATGTGTATGTGTCTGTTTGTGTGTGTGTCACTCTGTGTGCAGTCTGTGTGTGTGTGTGTGTGTGTGTGTGTGTGTGTGTGTGTACATATGTTATGCACATATAGCAATGGGTCAAGAAAGAAGTACATCATGAAACAGGAAGTTACAACTACAGGAAGTGCTCACCAGAGAGTTTAAGAAAAATCAACAAAAAAGGCAAGAGTCTTATAAAATATTTTCTTACCTAGCTTTAAAACTCTACCTTTTCTAACCAACACTAACACTTTATTCAGCCAATTATCAAATTAATTCAGAGGAGAATAATCAACTTGACTTTTGACAGTAAGTCAGTCCAACTGGAAAATTTGAATTCTCCAAGAGAACTCTGCTTAGCAACATTTTCAATTGTCAACAGACTTCTTTAATAATACAATCACTCCTTTATTTCTTTCTGAACTTATTTTTGATAAAAAAATAGCTATAATACAAAAATACTGTTGGATGTAAAAAAAAAAAAAAAGACATAGCATTGTAGTTCCTTTCTACAGTAAAAGCAAATTCAAACCTGTGATCTGAGCATACCCTCCGTCTCCACAGAACTTGGCTTTGGCAATGTCTATGTCTTTGAAAGAGATTAATTCTACCTTCATTTAATCTGTTTAATATAATAAACAATTCACAAATCAATTAACCCCTTTACTTTATCCACTGAGATGGTGTTGTCTGGCTGATGATCAGTAGCATCAGCTGTGGGCAAGGAGCAGGAGCTACAGAGAGTTAGCACATTCCCCACGCATTCCTCCATGATTTCTGACACAGCCATGACGTCTTCAGAACAGCTGTACTCTTAGGACACAGGGAAGCTTAAAAGTGAAGTGCTGGGCAAGTAAAGGTAGAATCAATGAACAGGAAAATAAGAAGCATGAAGAGAATGTTAGCATTCAAATAAAAGTTGGCTCGCATTTAAAACAATAATGTGTAAATTGGCATGAGGAGGTAAAAAGAAAAAGAAAAATGAAGAAAAAGAGAAAGAAGTGAAAGATGAAAGGAAGGAAAGTTGAAGGAAGTAAGGATGGAAAGGAAGGAGGAAGGGAGTGGAAGAATGGGGAAAAGGGAAAAGGAAGAGGACAGAGAAGAAGGGAGGAGGAAGTGAAGAAAAGGAAAGAAAGGGGCAGCATGGCAGAATGCAGGAAAGACTTCTTGTCAGCCCTCTCTTCTTACAGATGCTTGCATTCTAACACCATAGTTAGAAAGGGCTAGAAGTAGTTACCTTTCTTTTTTTCTTTTCCGAGACAGGGTTTCTCTGTGTAATGCCACCACTGCCTGGCTAGAGTTGCCTTTAAAGGAAGCTTTTCCCAGGTCTTTGAAGTACAAAGCCCAGTAATTGTATTTAATCCTTCAGGATTAAATAATGATGAACCTCATCTCTAAGAAGGGATAAGAGAAGGTAAATTACAAATAGAACACACACTTCACACACACATATTCACAACGACCATACACATATTTACATACAAACATGTACATATGTGTTTAAGGCACTCAGAAAAACTTAACCCTAATACCCAATTATACATTAGCTTAAAGAAACTTTATATCTTAAATAGATCAAACCAAAATAGATGGATGAGAAAAAAGATCTAGAAACATGGAAATGAAACATTAAAACAACTAGCCAACTCACTTGCACATGTACACACACAACTGCAACCATGAATCCAATTTAACTAGTAAGCTCCTGAGTTTCTTAATATATTGTTGCTGAGATTTAGAACTAAGTAAGCTATAACTTTACTAATGAAGTAATTAACAAAATAGAGAAAATTGTCAAGCAAATATATTATAGCAATTCTTTCTCTCTCCCTCTCTCTCTCACTTTCTCTTTTGGTTTTTCAAGACAAGGTTTCTCTGTGTAGTCCTGGCTGTCCTGGAACTCACTCTGTAGACCAGGCTGGCCTTGAACTCAGAAATCTACCTGCCTCTGCCTCCCAAGTGCTGGGATTAAAGGCATGCGCCACCACTGCCGGACTATATTTTAATCATTAATTCTAAATTCCTCCGTTAGTCAGTTCACTGATAGCCAATACTGTCCCCATTACCTTTAGCAAAATAACAACATTAAGACCAACTAAATATTAATTTGTTTTTTTATTGAATAGTTTATTAATTTCTTAATTCTGTAACCAGTAACAGCAGACATACAAGAAACAACATGGACACTACAACTGATACAGGAATAGAGTAATAAATTAGTTTCCATTTTCAGTTGATTTCATGTATTTGATTACATTCCTTAAACAAAAGAGGACTCATGTATATTTGTTTCATAGAAATCTGTAATTTTAAGTACCTTAAGTTAAGTAGTTCATTTTATTGGAACAGCAACCCTAATAGGAAAAATGTCCTTCTTATTTTATAGGTGAGGAAACTGAGGCAGGAGTGATGAACTGACAGTCCTAATGTTATATCTCTAACATTCAAAGGAGGAAAGGAGAAACTTAGTTCTGATGCAATCACCTTATGCTGTTTCCTACTACTCTCTGTGTTCATTACAGACAGCTTGTTTTGACATCAATACTGCCTTACTATAGAAATACAAAGGAGGATATTATGTGTCCTCATGTCAGATTATAGTCATAAAATTTGTTCCCTGGAATATTCCATATTTGACACACAGTGAGACAGAGTATATTCACTATTTAAGAAGTGAAACAGAGCTGGGAGATAATCCCAGCACTTGGGAGGCAGAGGCAGGTGGATTTCTGAGTTTGAGGCCAGCCTGGTCTACAGAGTGAGTTCCAGGATAGCCAGGACTACAAAGAAAAACCCTGTCTCAGAGAGAGAGAGAGAGAAAGAGAGAGAGAGAGAGAAAGAGAGAGAGAGAGAGAGAGAGAGAGAGAGAGAGAGAGAGAGAGAGAGAAACAGATAAAATAAATACATCTAAATGTACTTTATATATATTCTGTGTACTTGCATGCATTCTATGAATGTTTCCACATATGGTGCTATTGTGGCTTTCCTCATCCTGTTAGAAAAGCAATAATGCTTAGTTAAGTTTATATTTTATTATTAATTATGCAATTAGGAATATTGGAAAAACAATTATATATTAAACTAACATAATACATGAGCAGCACAACTGAATATATTTTCAGAAAAATATAAACATATATCTCCCTTCAATTATTTTTGCTTTTAGCTGATAATTGATTATGTAAGTAAGATTTATTAAATTAAAACCAGATTCTGACATTTGAAACATTAATAAACATATCTTCCTATTTTATTTGTAATTTGACTAAAATTTGTAGTTAGCATTCATCTCAGAGTTACATGGAGCAGTACCAGTTCAGAAGCAGGGTCTTCCTCAAATCCAGGTAGGAACACAACCAGATCAGGCTTTTATTATAGCCTTATGAAATCCAGAACAAAGAAACTGGTGAAAGCCAAGTTAAACTCCTCTAAAACAGTTTAATAATAGATTGTTGTAAGCTGTTAAGTTGATGATAATTCATTTTGACAACAATAGAAAATATATCATACAGTATTTATTTATATATTTTTCATGTTTGTGTGCTTGTGTTTGTGCACCATGTGAAAGTCTGGTAATTCAGAAGTCAGAAGGATCGAACCCTTTAAAACTGATGTTATAGACAGTTCTGCGCAGCTATGTGGGTGCCAAGAATAGAATGGTGCTCCTCTGGAAGGGCAGCCACAGATCTAAAGAACTGAGCTATCTATCTAGCCTCATACCATTCTCTTTATTTCACTTGTTTTTAAATCATAGTCTAGAGAAAGTAGAGTTCTACTAAGCTTATGGACAGACCACTGGGGTGGGGGATATAGGTTCAGTGTCCTCCACCTGGACTTTATAAATTTGCCTTGTTTTGTCATAATCAAAAATAATTTCAGTGCATTGCTCCATTAGTCATAACCACCAAATTAAATGTATCAAAAATAAACATAATCTGTCGACAGTCTAAATGATAACAAAGGCATGATAAGGGACATTTAAAACCTATTGAAGGGAAAGGTAATTCAATTAAATATCTGCAGATCATATGTAAATGAAGTGTGCTGTAATGACTAGGAAGTTTGTGTAATAATCATGTATCTCATAAAGGCTGTCTTCACACCTCCCTTCCTTACATACGATATTTTACCTGACATCCAGAAATACTTTCCTCAAGGAAAACACTAGAATACTGCATTAATAGAGTAAGACAATAGTGTAAGCAATGCTATCATATCCAAGGACTTGCAGCATAGAAGGTTTGGAGTTCCTTATCCTCAGAGAGTCACACAAGTTCAAAATTTTTGAGGTATAGCCACCAGCAACATTCTGAAAGCAGAAACTTTTGAAATCAGCTAGGAATCATTTTCCCACCAAAGAGTAATCGCTCCTGTGGACTGCACATACGTTCCTTTGTAATTGTATCTCAGAAGGGAACAAATGCAAAAGAAGTAGGGTACAGAGCAAACAGGATCAGGGTAGTCAATGCTCTCCCCACTGGTTAGAAAGTGTCTCTGGTAAAACTGACCATGCCTGGACTTTGCATATTTGCACTCATCTTCCACAGGGCCACAGGAAGCAGAGTTCTACTGGCCTAGGACGATGGGGGAAGGCCAGGTGAGCAACAGCACAAACCCATCATCTATGCCTCTGGATGTCCTCTTCTGCTTCCTCAGGTATCTACAAACTTACTAAACTTTGGACAGTTTGTAAACAGATGTCATCATTTTGAGGGGTTGTAAAGCTCATGTGTGGCAAATTAATCCCCATTTTATGCCAGGCCCCATTTAGTATTTCTAAAGGGAGTGGATAATAAATCCCGCCAACTCTCTCTTTAAGGGCTATTCAGATACTAAATAAACCAAGAACATTTTAAAATGCAATCTCACAAAAATCTGCTCTGCTTAACCTTCTCTCCTTCTTTAAAAAATAAGAAAGGCATGATGTTCTTTTTTTGTTAATTAATTCATTTTAGACAATTCCTTAAATTTTCATTTTAATAAATTTTTGTGTGGGTGCATTAATTACTTTCAAAGATGCTTTACAACTGTTACCTATTAAAAGCCTTTGTTAGTGAGTAAAAAAAAAAAAAAAAGAAAGAAAAAAAAGAAAACCTTCTAGTGTGCCCCCCTCCCGCACTGAGCAGGTCCTTGCTATCAACTGCTAGAGTATTCTCGCTTTGCACCTAGAGCTATAATTATTTTGCTTTAATTTTACAAAACCTTTTGTTCCATTCCCATGAGCCCACCTGATCCTTATATTACACTCGCTCTATTAAAACACTCATGCAGAACAAAGCATGGCTGTACTGATTCATAAGTAACTTTTTTTTCTACAGTAAAATGCCACTGGCTAGGGTGTGGGCCACTGACTTCGGATTCACTCCCTGTTGCCAATTTTCATGTATTAGAGATATGTTGTTTCAAAGTCTTGTTGTCTCCTCTACCACCCTTCCTTTGCTACATTTTCTTTTTGTGATTTTCAATATATTTTGATTATAGATAATTTTACTCTAGGCTAGTGCAATATAAATGGTACAATGTTGAGAACGCCACATATATGAAAAGATTATAATCATGTTACGATTTTTCTTATTCATATATAGGTTTTTAAAGTCAGCTTTTTGTGCCTCCTTTAACTTCATTTTCTCTCCTTTCTCCACCCCTTTTCCTTGAGATCTTGCAACACATGTGGGCTTTTGGCAGAAAAGAAATTGAGTGACTCATCCAGAGAATTGTTTGTTTGCTCTGAGGACCACCCCGAGGACCCTTTGGACTTCACAAGGAGCCCTTTGATCCTGGCAATGTGATTTCTTCCAGATGTTTTCCCTACAGCCACCTTTATGTAGTGTCCCTCCTCTTTCTGTATGGTAAGAATAAATGCTCAAGAACAATTAGAACAGCACACAGGTTTCCTGAATGCAGTGTGACAGAGAACTGATGGATATGACTTAGCCTTTGTGTTCTTGCCTTCAGCAGCAATGAAAGAAGGTTAATACTGAGGAATGCAGAACTGAGTTTGAGTCTCTTTAGATATCTTCATGATTAAAATGAAAATTATGAGAATCAGGGTCAAGAAACCATATGAAAAAAAATCTGCAGAGCGTTGTTCAAGGAGCTAGCTTTATCTAATCCTGATAGCCTTAGAGTCATGGCATGTGTTTAACTGGCTCAGTTAAAAACAAAACAAAACAAAACAAAACAAAACAAAACACAAAAAAACAAGGTGCAAACATCAAAGTCAGTTCCCTCCTGCCAGCCTCCCACTCCCCCTTTAAGCTTCTCCCACCTATCTATCCTTCACCTGACCTAAAGGAAGAGTGAAGGATGTGAGGTAGGCAAGGGGTAAGGAAATGTGTACAGGCAAAGACAATGTGGTAGTGGAACATTCCTATTCCAAAACACCTGAACCTTAATGCTGCTATCTGAACATTTCTACTCCAAAATACATAAACCTTAATCCTTCTATCAATAAATACCACTTTATATGGTCAAAAATAAGAGACTGGGGATTTTTTCCATGGAGATATTTTCTTGAATTTTCTAGACAGGCACTAAATGCAACCACATATATCCTAGGCATTCTTTTTGTTTGTTTGTTTTGCTTTTTGTTTGTTTGTTTTTTTGAGACAGGGTTTCCCTGTATAGCTCTGGCTGTCCTTGAACTCACTCTGAAGACCAGGCTGGCCTTAAACTCAGAAATCTACCTGTCTCTGCCTTCCAACTGCTGGGATTAAAGGCAGGTATGTGCCACCACTGCCCAGCTAATCCCATGCATTCTTAACAGAAGGAGGTTGCTTATAGTCAGAATAGGGAAAGTCAGTATGACTGTGAAACCAGATATTGCCCCAATGGCCATATCTGGTCATCTGATATGGCCATAACCAAGAAATATTTCAGTCAGCAGAACTAGGAACATCATCTCCTAAAGTTTCCAGGAAGAATGTATCACTGCCCTCACCTGGACCCTTGGCGCTGACATTGAACTTGTAGACTGCAGAATTATTGGAGAATAAAGTACATAAGCCCTATATCATGATGAAGGTAGTAGCTTAATACAGTAGCCATAGGAAAGGAACACAGGTGGTAACTGTTTCCAAACCATGTTAATTAGAATTTCTAAGTCATCCAAATCTCAGGCTGAATGAATACACTGCAAACATCAGGGTGCCAACACTGGAGACTAAATTCCATGCAGCTGTATGAAAGCTCTTAAGAGCAATCAAGCTCTCTCAGGTTGTGAAGTAACATAACAAGGCAACAAGAGAACCAAAGGGATTTAACAAAACTACAAAGATTAAGAATGAAAAGGATTCGACTTCCTTCCTTCCTTTCTTTTTTATTGGTTATTTTAATTATGTACATTTCAAATGTTATTCCCCTTCCCAGTTTCCCATCCACAAACCCCCTAACCCAAGTCTCCCCATGCCCCACTCCCACCTCACTACCCTAGCATAACCCTACTCTAGGGCATCAAGCCTCCACAGGAAAAAGCCACCCTCTTCTACAAACGCGGCTGGAGCCATGGGTCCCTCCATGTGCACTCTTTGGTTGGTGATTTTAGTATCTGGGCACTCTGGGGGGTCTGGTTGGTTGATATTGTTCTTCCAATGAGGTTGCAAATCCCTTCAGCTCCTTCAGTTCTTCCCCTAACTCCTCCATTGGGATCCTCATGCTCAATCTGATAGTTGGCTGGAAGCAGGATTCAACTTTCTAAGGTTACAGTGAGTATTTCATGAAGTAAGACAAGTTTATATTTTCTCTTAAATTGGTCATTTGTAAGTAAGATATCACCACCCATTTCTCCAGATTCAACTGTCAATATAATGAACTTTAGTGAAAAAGTTTACATGTACTAAATTTTTTAAGACATCTTTAATGTGTACGGGTATCTTGCTAGCATGTATACTATGTGTATGCCAGGTATCCACGGAGACCAAAAGACAGCATCAGATTCCCTTGACTGGGATTACAGGCAATTGTGAGCCACCATGTGAGTGCTGGGAATTGAACCCAGTCCTCTGGAAGAATAGCCAACATTCTTAGCTGGTGAGCCATCTCTCCAGCCACATACAACTGTATTTAATAAGAGTATACTATACTATAAAAATGAAGGTCCTCTTCCTGCACATCTAGTAACTTCCTTTAGCTGATCAAAGATAAAAATCTGTTTAATGCTTGATATAACATAATTAATATCTCAAACTCATTAATTTTCCTGTTCATGGGATATAGTACAAATGTTAATATATACACAGAAGACATGAAAAAAACTGGGTAATCAACATTTGAACCTACACTTTAACTTGTGTATGTATTTTTTAGGATCCATTACATCCTCTCTTTGAGATCTTTATGAGCCTATATAATGGAATATTATACATAACAGGTAGTCATTCTTCCCATAGGACTTCAGCATCCATTATTTCATCTGACTTTACCATCCTTTCTCTTTCCCCTTCTGTGAAAACAAGTTTTTTGTTTGTGTGTTTCTTGCTTTTTTGTTTGTGTGTTTGTTTTCAGTTTTGGGTGAGAACATGCTCTGTTTGTCTGTCTGGGCCTGGCTTATTTTACTTGACATTGTATCCTAAATTCAGCAATGCTTAGATGTGTTAAAATACTAAAGCTTGTTAAGGAAATACAGCAGCAGAATGACTTGGATAACTGCACCACTTAGAATATCACTTCTCCCTAGATTATGATTAAAAATCTGTTACAGTTGTAGCAACAAAATGCTCAAGCAAGTACAGGGGAGATGGCTGAGCAAGAAAAGGAAATGCTTGCTGCCCAATCTTACATTCAGATACCTAGAAGCCAGGAAAGATGGGTTGTTGAAGGGGTTGATGTGTAGCCCCACTATGCAGGAGTAGGAGGCAGACTCCCTGGCTATCTAGCTAGTCAAACAAACCAAAATGGTAGGCTCCATGTTCAGTGAAAGAGTTTGTTTCAAACATATAGGGTTAAGAGGGATTTTCTTAGGGTTTCTATTCCTGCACAAACATCTTGACCAAGAAGCAAGTTGGGGAGGAAAGGGTTTATTTGGTTTACTTCCACATGGCTGTTTATCACAAAGGAAGTCAGGACTGGAACTCAAGCAGGTCAGGAAGCAGGAGCTGATGCAGAGGCCATGGAGGGATGTTCCTTACTGGCTTGCTTCTCCTGGCTTGCTCAGCCTGCTCTCTTATAGAACCCAAGACTTCCAGCCCAGGGATGGCACCACCCACAAGGAGCCCTACCCCCTTGATCACTAATTGAGAAAATGTTCCACAGCTGGATCTCATGGAGGCACTTCCCCAACTGAAATTCCCTTCTCTGTGATAACTCCAGCCTGTGTCAAGTTGACACACAAAACCAGCTAGTACAGGGATTGAGGACATTTACTATCAATACTGGAGACTTCACACATAGGTGATATAAGTGCATTTTCATCTGCATATATGTGTGCATTCATACACCTACAAACACACAAGAACACACATAGATAGATGATTGACAGATAGATAGACAGACACACATACACAAAGACCCAACATATATAAACAA
>NW_022196894.1:40911172-40967101 GCF_008632895.1 Mastomys coucha | reverse complement strand
GAAAAAAAAAAAAGAAAATAGAGAAAATAAGAAGGAAGACACCCAAATTCCCATGATTCTTTTGAGGTACAGGGCATTCCAACAAACAAATCATTCATCTTTGGAACAACAAAACAATGAACCCAGACTACTAGGGCAAATGAAGGAATCATGTTCTAGCAAGTTTAAAAGGCTATAAGTCATTCAACAAATAAGAAAAAAAAATGGGGAAAATCAGTAATAAATGATGACTGTATTTTGTCCAATTTGAAAACAACAAATAGATAAAATGCAATAGTTGGAGAAAACAGTATCATGACTGGACATAAGGAAGAACATTATTTATTTACTATGTTCTTATTAACAGAGAACACTGTGTTAGACATAATATTTATCATTAAACTTAAAAACAAATAATAAAAGTTTATTTTAATAAAGAATTGACTTGTGATTATTGCACCCAATGGCAAATGTCTCAAGGCACTAAATACTGTTCTGGTCTTTCTCTCTGGGCACCTTCACTTGAGGAAGCATGAATTATATGAATTCCTGTGTGTTGTCTTTTCCATTTCCAGTCACTTCCAAATCTACTGAAGACATTCAAGTGTCAGGACTTCAGAGGCATTTCAATTTCCACCTGTGCTGTGCTAACCAGTAAATTACATCTTCACACTCACTATGTTTCATGGCTTTATTCACTTGTAACACTACATGTACTTTACTATTTGTAGGATATAATACCTATTTTGAGTATGAAATATAAATGGAGCTTTTAACAGTAATATGTAGGGGAAACTTGTTAATACTTCCATTCATCATCCTAACCCTATGCCAGCCTCCCTGAGGTCAGGAGACATTGTTTTCCTTTAATTACTTTCTATTAGTTCTATTATACCCAGGAAGTTTTGAGAGTAAGTATTTGAGTCCTAGAGTCTATCCTGATTGCTCTAGTTACATATACAATTTTTAAAATACAGCATTCAATGTTTAAGAGACAAGCATTTTAAAACCTATAAGAAGTTTTAACCTCTTAATACAATAGTTGCTTGGCTCCTTTAACATAAATCAGGATCCTAAAGTACCTATAATATTCATAGTCAATATAGGAGGGTGAACTTTGTGACAAAATTCCACCACCTTGGAGTGGGGGTCAGTTGAATGGGAATTTAAAAATGAAGAGCAAAAGATTTTAGAAGAAAAAGATAATTTGGATTTCCTGTAAATGAATAAAAGGTTATTCTAAACATCTTAGCCATTGTGTTTCTAAGACATGAATTAATCAAAGCCTTAGGTGACCAGTTACTTTGTTAAAGTTTTTAATAAACACTTCTTGATTATGAACTGACATCTTCAAAGTAGATAGATTTATAGAATTCCCCCTTAATATAGACACATTAGACATTAAATAAAATACAGCTAAATTCTTTTTTTGAAAGCAACTTAGTGACTTTCAAAATAAAAATCTGTAAAAAAAAAATACAAGTGGAATTTACTGGAAAAAAATGTTCTACATCAATGCCTTGCTTACAGATTACTATACACTTTTCTTAATAAAATGGGATTCCATCAAATATATAGACGATAAAATTTCCCAGAGATTTATGATAAGCTAAGCCAATCCCTTATTTTACAAATTAAGAAATAACATGTGAGCATGTAGATAAAGGCTACTTTAAGGTTTTGACTGAGATAAAACGTCTATACATGAAGAATAAAAGAGAAAATCTGAATTAACACAAAGAATATTGGGGAGGGAGAGAGGAAGAGACAATTGCACTAAGCAGAACCACATCCTCTGATCTGCACCTTAGTTCTTCTGGACAAGTTAGTAACAACTATTTCAAAAAAATTATTAAAATCTAAACTTACAGGTAGCTTAACAGGTGTATATCATCTTAAACAACCATTTACTTCCTGTATTTTAACATAATAATTGTCCATTTGTTTATATTAAATATGAACTCTTATTTCCTGAGCATGTGTAAATTGAAATGTGTGTAAAGGGAAATGGGATGATGATTATTTACTCATTTAAATCTGCTTTAAAATGAAGTTTATTTCTAGAAACAGAGAAAACATAAAGGCTTTGGAGAAATCATCTAAATATAAATTGTAGTTTAGAGACTTGGCATAAGGATTATGTGTACTGTTTAAAAGCTTGTGGATCAGACTTAAAGAGACTAAATCTTGACTTTGTCACATATGTTAATATTGGACATTTCCCTCCCTTTCAGGACTGGAGAGTTGGCTCTGTAGTTTACATTGCAAACTATTCTTGTGGAGGATTTGAGTTTTGTTCCCTGCACCTACAACTGCTTGTAATCCCAGCTTCAGGGGCATTGTATGCTTCTGAACAACTCAGGCAACCACATACAGATACCAACATACAGATGCATAAACACATACACGTAATAAAAATACATCTTTCAAAGATTTTCCTCTCTGTCCCTCAGTTTACCCACCAAAAGAATTAATGTGAAGACAGTCAATGCAATTTCGCACATAACTCTTAGAGCAGGGCCTGATACATAGAAATCAATAAATGTTAGCTGTCACTACTAATATAGACAAGTATGTTAACTATTTCAGAGGTAAAATTTTCTAATTTAAAAGACTTGAAAAATTGTCTTCTAATGTACTATTAAATTAATTTATACTAATATTCTGTCATAGTATAAATAAAAAAAAGGATGTGAGAAATAGATCTCATTTGGCTTTCTTATAGATTTGAGTCTGAAATTGCTATCATTTAAAACTGCACATGGTAGCACACAATTCAAGCTCCAGGACTGGGCCACCTAGTCAACAGACTGAGTGCAGCATGGGCTATATGTAGCAAGACATTGTTACTATCTCAGAAGAAGGGAAGGGGGAGAATAACAAACTGGAGGAAGAGGGAGAGGAAGTAGAGAAAGAGAAAAAAAAACTAGAAAAAAAGCAAACACCAAATGGGTATAAGCTCAAATGCTAGTCAATTCTGGCTTAAAGCAACTGAAGATGGCTTCTAAGAGGCACAAGGACTGATATGTTCATATTCCAAACTGGGATACACTATGGATACTATCTCAAAACAAACCAAGGCAGAGAAGAAAACAAGGAAGGATAATACCCTTGTCAGCAGGTACATTAATTTTTCATTTAGAGAACATGAGAGAATATTCAGAGAGGAAAATGAAGGTTTTGACTCTGTAGAAAGCAGAGGCCTACTGATGTGCCCCTACCCAGTATCTTAGCCACTGACCCACTGCTATGTAAGAATTTGTCTATAGAGTCCTTTTGTCCTGTTATCCTGATATCTACCTCAGAACAAAAATCATCCCATTAATTATTACTCAATAAATTGTTCAGGAGAATGCATTGTATGAATACCTGAAGTAGTTAATTAATAACAGTGGCTACATTGGAAATGCTAATCAGCAATGCTCAAAAGAACAGTAGCTAAGAGTTTCACAGGCATGCCTATTCAGTTGCAAACAGTTGTAGGTGAACTGATAGTACTGGAAACGGATTTCTCATCTTTGAGCATGGGATACTGTAAGTACTTACATAAATATATATATATATATATATAGATAGATAGATAGATAGAGATAGACAAATTGACAGACAGACAGATAAACAGACCGACAGATAGACAGATAGATAGAAAGATAGAGATGGAAAGATAGTTAGATATGGATATGTATATATACCACATATATTATCCATATATATGTATATATAATTTGAAACATATGTAAGTTATTATTTTCTTTCAACAATTTTCTGTTTTAGTACACCAATATTTATCTTGAATGGTATTTTGCAAAGCATAGGAACAAAGTGCAATGTGGGACAGGTAGAACTAAATAAACCACTGAAAATTCTGAAAGCAAATTTAGTCCAAAGAGTCCTCAATAATGTGTTGTGGGAGATCATTAGAGAAGAAGCAATTACTCATAGCTGGGGGAATGAATGTAATTTTAGTAGAAGGCAATATCTAAGCAAGGTCTTGATGCAAATACTTTATCTCTGTGAAAATAGCATTATACCCTTAATGTGAAAATTGGCTGATATGCAGAGATAAGTGGAATGATCTGTGGATGGGTGACATACACATCAAAGGCATGCCCTCTCCTGATAGATTTGAAAGGCCTACTATTAGTTGATGCATATGGCCCTGTAATAACACTCAGCCCAATAAATAAAATAATAATTCCCCTTACAGATTCATTCATTTGTGAATATCTATTTATGCATTCATTCCTTCGAATTAATTTGAGACCTCTTTAGTATAAGATTCTGAACTGTGCTGAGTACACTGGATACTATGGGGATCAAGACAGAATCGGCTCTGCACCCAAGAAAGTATACAGTCTAATTAGTAATGCCACAGTGATAAACAATTATGTTAAGTGAAATACTAGATGTTATGAGAACAAATCATTGTAACACATTTATTCTTAAAGCTGTTACAAAAGTATGGCAGAACTATACTTGCACAGAAATAAAACACCAATGGCATATGTTGACCTTAAATTTCATTGATCCATTCTTGTTTATTTATAGTAGTCTGGTGCACATGGGTCTTACTCATCCTATATGCTATTAAATTTTGCCTTTTAAACTACATGTTTAATTCTAGATGTACCAAAAACAAATACATCTTGTTAATTTCTTTTAAAGTAAACATCACTGCATCTTTTCCTGTTCTAGTATTTCTTTTTATGTCAAGATACATTTTCATTATAAATGACAGTAAGATAGGGAAGATGATGTGCTAAAAAGGTTTTATAAAAACAGGAGTGTTTTCTTTTGTGAGATTAACTCTACAGGTCTAAAAAGAGTAAGATCTTGTTTGGACCAGTAAATTGAGCAAACATAAGAGAGGAGTCACACAGGAACCAATTACAGGCAACACCAATTCTTGCCATTTTAATAAGTCAAGGTTAGAAATAGTCCTTTAATTGTGACACTTTTGAAAATTTTCCTAGAAATTATCAGCTATACAGTAGATCTTTTTAGGAAACTAAGACTTCTATATTTTATTTCTGCAGAAAATAGGTTTTTCTTTATTCTAACTCTTAGGGAGAAATAAAATGGTGTGGGATTAAAAAAAAAAAAAAATGAGTTGCGCTTCCAGTCCAGGCTGGTGCCCTGAGCAGATCTTAGGTGCAAATTCTGCAGCCAGTCTCACAACATCCAAATGAAGCTCCACTCCCAGGCGCTCTAATTCACCCAGGATCATATGATCAGAGGTGAGGAGGACACAACATCTGTCCCAACACCAGGAGTAACTGGGAGCAGGAGACACAGGCATTCAGGAACTTCACTAGACCAGTGGCACGGGTTCCTTCAGGTCTGTAATGGTGCCCTGGAGACCTTGGGCACAAACTCCACAGCCAGTCCTACAACACCCAGAAGAAATTCCACTCCCAGGCACTCTAACACACCCAGGATCTCAGGAGCTAGGTCACACCAGGATCTCAGGGTCCCTGAGACAGCTTAACTCCCAAGAGCTCTGACACACCCACAATGTCAGGATCACAGGATCCCAGGATCACAGGATCCCAGAGACAGCTTGACTCTGAGGAGTTCTGACACAACCAGGATCACAAGAAGGACAAGCTACAGTCAGATATAGCCAGGGCAGGTAGCACTAGAGATAACCAGATGGCAGGAGGCAAGCATAAGAACAGAAGCAAAAGAAATCAAGATTACTTAGCATCATCAGAACTCAATTCTCCCACCATCGCAAGTCCTGGACATACCATTATACCAGAAAAGCAAGATTCAGATATAAAATCACTTCTCATGATGATGATACAGGACTTTCAGAAGGACATAAATAACTACATCAGAGAAATATAGAAAAACACAGGTAAACAGCTAGAAGTCCTTAAAGGGGAAACACAAAAATGCCTTAAAGAACTACAGGAAAACACAATCAAACAAGTGAAGGAAATGAACAAAACCATCCAGGATCTAAAAATGGAACTAGAAACAATAAAGAAATCACAAAGGGAGACAACCTGGAATTAGAAAACCTAGGAAAAATCAGGAGTCATAGATGCTAGCAACAACAACAGAATACAAGAGATAGAAGAGAGAATCTCAGGGGCAGATAACATAAAAAACACTGACACCCAGTCAAAGAAAATGCAAAAAACTCCTAACCCAAAACATCCAGGAAATCCAGGACACAATAAGAAGGCCAAACCCAGGGATAATAGGTATAGAAGAGAGTGAAGACTCTCAATGTAACGGGTCAGTAAATATCTTCAATAAAATTATAGAAGAAAACTTCCCTTAACCTAAAGAAAGAGATGCCCATGAACATACAAGAAGCCCATCGAACTCCAAATAGTCTCCAAGAGAAATTCTTCCGTCACATAATAATAAAAACACCGAGTGCACTAAACAAAGAAAAAATTTTAAAAGCAGTAAGAAGAAAAGGTCAAGTAACATACAAAGGCAGGCCTATCAGAATTACACCAGAGACTATGAAAGCTAGAATATCCTGGACAGATTTCATACATACCCTATAAGATCACAAATGCCAGCCCAGGCTACTATACCCAGCAAAATTCTCAATTACCATAGATGGAGAAAACAAGATATTCTATGACAAAATAAAATTTACACAGTATCTTTCCACAAATCCAGCCCTACAAAGGATAATAGATGGAAAATACCAACATAAGGAGCAAAATTACACCCTAGAAGAAGCAAGAAAGTAATCTTCCAACAAACCCACACAAACCTAATCCCACCTCTTACAACAAAACAACAGGAAGTAACAATTACTTTTCCTTAATATTTTAATGTGAAAATTAATATTACCAACATATCCTAATCGATTGAAATCCAAAAATATGAGAAGTTAGAAATTTGTTGACTGTC
Organism: Mastomys coucha; assembly: GCF_008632895.1. Taxonomy (NCBI): domain Eukaryota; kingdom Metazoa; phylum Chordata; class Mammalia; order Rodentia; family Muridae; genus Mastomys; species Mastomys coucha. The sequence continues at coordinate 40,960,240 of NW_022196894.1, read as the reverse complement.
ATTGAATGGTTTCTCTAATTTGGTAATTGGAGAAATAGGTCCAATATTGTACAATTCATAAACACTTTCTGCTTATTTGTATGTGACAGTGTCTTGCTGTGTACCACATAATGGTTTTGAAATCATGCTTCTCCTATCTCAGCCTCTCTATTAGTAGTATTGTTTATTTTATGATTTTACACTATACTATGGTTTTCAGAACAGCTTACATATTTCAAAATTACTTATACAGCCAAAAGAAACATAGACAATTAATTTGGGAGATGGCTAGTAAGAGAACAACAAAGAGTGAGACTGAATGTTTTGCTTGATATTTATGATTATTGTATCAAGTTTGAAGAAGACACATCCAAAAGTCAAAGCAGCTGACAGTCCATTCACAGTCTGATGAACTCACAGAAACTATAGGTGGAATAGGGGTCTATTCAGGTCAGGGTTAAATAGCTGAGAAATAACCTTAGTAGGTTACTTGATAGTGCTAAATAAGACTTGTCCTAGAAAAACTATATGTCTCTAAAATATGTGCCCTTTTCTAAGTTATAGTTTGTATTGTTGGTTGGTTTATTTGAAATAAATTGCTGGATGGTTTATTTGAAATTTACTAAGACTTAATGACTTATTTGTTCTTAACATCTATAAAACACAGGGAAGTGACTATATGGTGTGATAGGTGTGTTAATTTGTTTGATTTTGGTACACTTAATAATATATTTATATGCAAAACATTACATCTTTAAATGGTGTATTTTTGTCATTTAAATCTCAATAGACAAATAAAAAATACTGAGAACACTCCCCAAATACAATGTTTATAAAAGAAAGAAGAGAAAGAAAGGAAGGAAGGAAAGAAGGGAGGGAGGAAGGAAGGAAGGAAAGAAGGAAGGAAGGAAGGAAGAAAAAAGGAAAACCAAGAAACCTACAATCCCACAGCTTGTAGAGCCTCCCTGCCCTGCGGTCTTCCCATCAGGCCTCTGTAAACATTGTAATAACCTCCCATGTGCTCTTCTAAACCTTGTGGACTACTGTACTTCATCATTCCACAAAGAGACCACTGTCTGTAACAAACAAACAAACAAACCAGCAACAAAACAAAACAAAAAGCCACTAGTTTTCATACAAAAATATGTATGTGAACATTTGTAGCAGTTCTATTCATAACTTCTCCAAATGGAAAACTGCGACTGCCTTTCACTAATGCTTGGATAAATATTTTGAGGTCTATCCTAACAGGGAAATGCTACTCAGCAATCTAAGGACAGAAACTGCTGACGTGTTTGACAATATGCTGAGTAAAGTAAGCCTTTCCATGCTAGATTTCACTTGCATAATAACTCCCATAATGACAAATCCACAGTGATAAGAAAAGGCCTGTAGGTCTCTGGGGTCAGTGGTGAGAGCAAATATGGAGATGAGCTTGGAGCTCTTTGGGGTAAAAGAACTGTTTTGTATCCTAAAAGTCATGGTGCTTACTGTGTGAATGAACACACGCAGAATTTCTTTCCTTTTTTTTTTTTTTTTTGGTTTTTTGAGACAGGGTTTCTCTGTGTAGACCTGGCTGTCTTGACCAGGCTGGCCTCGAACTCAAAAATCTGCCTGCCTCTGCCTCCCAAGTGCTGGGATTAAAGGTGTGCGCCACCACTGAAAGAACACTACATTAAGTGATTTCTGAAGTGAATATGAATACTAAAACATCTTTAGGAAACAAAAGGATCAGTTGATACCACATTGAACTTCTGAAGAAATATGAGGTTCAACTGGATCATGGGTCACCCCAGCAACAAGATAAGCCTGCTAAGATGGAAAACAGATGGACAGAGAGCTTCCATGCATTTCCATCAGGTGAAGAGAAATCTGCTTGAAACTATAGACTCTTGATGTTTGTTACAGTCATCATTGCTTGTGAATCAGGGATAATGCAAGGGTTGTAGTTCCTAAATACATCAGTCTCAGGAGCAAAGTAGAGACTGTTTTACAAACTACTAAATTACTATAAACCCCAACTCTTAATGCTTCTCCAGAGTATGCAGCTCAGCTGTGCTTCTAAACTATGCAATCACATTCCACTGTCATTAAAATTTCCAATGTGTTCCCCTTATGGTTAAAAAAAGTAACACAACATAAAACTTGCTAACTTAACTGTGTTTAGTTCTAAAGTGCAGTGCCATTAAGTATATTCTCTTTGTTATCCAACCATCCCAAATATCCATGTCCAGATTTTAAAACCTGTCTTGAATGAAATCTTTGTAACCATACATGGAACCACCCCTTCCTCAGTCCCAGTTCTCAGAAACCCATTCTCCCTCTCCTTGCTGTTAAATATGGGCTTGTTATATGTCATGAGCATGGAATCATCTACATTTGCCCTTGAGTGGCTGGCTCATATGCTGTGCATTTACTTAGCATGCTGTTTTCACTCTTCAGCCATGGTGTAGCATATGAGAGAATTTCCTTTCTGTTTAAAACTGAATGACATCCTAGATATGTATTACATTCTGCTTATCAGTTTGTCCACAAATGGAGCATTGGGTTGCTTCTACTTTCTGCCTACCAACTGTATTACCCAAACTTAAGGCATATTATAGGAAGACATCATTTACAATAGCTTAAGAGTGTGTCTTCTTATGTTTGGCCGATCACATTTCTGATCTAATTACTTCAGTAACAGGAACTTCTATGTTGATTATATGTTCTAGTTGGTCATTATCTAAGTGTGTTGGTGTGCATTCACATGAATACATATGTAAGGATACATAGAAATGTACTGTTTACAGTGAAAGTAAAACATACTAGCCTCTGTGGCAAAAAGAAGTCAATATTAACTGAATTTTAATAAGAATTTATTTCTCCAAAGGCATATCAGACAGCTAGATTCTACCATCCCTGATCAACTCAAGCAGAATATCTGGGTGTGGCAAAGGGATTTACTTTATCCATGTTGTAAGTATCTATCAGTATTTTACTCATGTTTAAGGCTGAAAACTATTTCAGAATATTCATTGGGCCTCCCTCCTTTATTCATCTGTTCACGGCCATCTAGGTTGCTTCATCATTTGTTATCAATTCTATAAGCCTATTAATAAAATGTAGACTTAAACATTGTTGGAAAACCCCAACATCATGGATCATAAAAAGCTGCAAAGATAATTGCTATGGTGGCTTTATGAATGTGTTGAATTATATATTCTCACTTTACAGTATTTAGATTTTTTATTAAACTATCTGCAGAAATATGATCTTATCTAAATACCTTTTTGAATATTTTTCTAGATAGAGTCTGTCTTACCAAGATATTATATACAGACAAGAATCTACAACAAAATGATGATGTACACAATTCCCTGAATAATACTTCTCACCTGAAAGAACACTACAGAGAACTACAGCTTTAGGCAAGCTGGCAAGTTTAGACACTTCCCCCTGAATTTTTAGGTAACACAATTGTCACATAGCCTAGATTTGGCCTTAACTGCTAATGGGTTGTTTTTGAGCCACCAGCATCTCTATTGAAAGGGATGACAACTAGCTCTCTAGAACCAAGAAGATCACTTACAGTAGGATGCCTGTAGAACCAGAATGAAACTGTTCTCCATACTTGCATACCCAAAGTCAGCTACCTTTCCCTGCCCTCTGCCCTTTTCTTATTTGGAAAAAAGGATGCTTTTCCTCGCTTCCTCCTTTCTCTATCCTGCTGTTTCCTTCTCCGAGCTTCCTTTCTCCTTCTTCCCCCCTTTTAAAAACAAAACCATAACTTGCCATATCATGGAAATGAAGCCTATGTTTTTATCATCAATTGTGGTCATTATGCTATGACCTACCTGTTTTAAATTAATATACACATGTCCTCTGTTCATGTAGGTGGGTTATTATTGAAAGGAAGTAGAATATGACCATTCTGAAATATAGTCCCTTAAATTATATAGTTCCTTCTTGCCTCATTCTGATTTGGATGATCTGATATTTCCCCTCGTGTTTGTTTATAGGGAACCTTTGATAGCTTAAAAGTTCTTTAGTAACAGATGTCCATTGTAACTAGTTAAACAATAAAATATTGAGGTAAAGTTTATAATAATTTTCTCCAAATCCTATATTGTGAATTCTGAGATACACCCAAGTAAAGAGCATGTAGGGATGTGTCTGTGCCCTTTCTTCATGGGAACATATATGCATAAAACACATTTATTTACAATAGTCACTACCCAAAATATTTGTTCTTTTCATTTCATAAACTGTGATCATCCTTGAAGGTCAGAATCTCTATACATTAATTACTGTTTGAATGTCTATGTAGTCTTTAATAATAGTCAACATATAGTTGAATTAATGAAATTATTACTTATTAAACTTACTTTGGCAAACAGAATTTTGACATAGGATGTCTAATACTTACTGAAGACTTAACCAGTGCCCTATCACTGAGTGAGAAAGAAAATTAGTACATGAGCTTCACTTCGTCCCCCTCAAGAAAATTAGTGCCTACTAAGAGTCTAAAAAGTTGTGGATCATGGTTGCAATGAGACATGGTGTCCTCTGTGTGTATGTGTGTGACTGTGTGTGTCTGTTTGTGACTCTATGTGTGTGTGACTGTGTGTGCTTGTGTCTGTCCCTCCAGAAAACTTGCTTTTAGAAATGTTTTTGCTTCCTTCTCACCTCCCTCCAGCCTCCCGTTTTCTCTTCTTCTATTATGGCAGTGCCCCTATATATATCCTCATCTGACTTCAAACTTACTATCTTATTGCCTCTAATTTCTGAGTTCTCAAATTCATTTCTCATGAAATCCTAGAAGATAAGATTACCTTTTCATTATCTTTCAGTGTTTATTGTTTTAAATTTTTATAATGTTTAACCTTTTCACACACACACACACACACACACACACACACACACACACACTCACTATAAAGTTCATCCTAAGAAGGAAAACCTAATAAACCAAATTTTATTTTTAGAATGTTTTAATTATTTCTTTTTATTGGTTTAATCACTATATTTCTCGTTGACTTCTCAAAGGCCTGTTTACATGGGATCCAAATTAATGGCATCATCTTTTGTGATATGACTGGGGTGTTAAGTATATACACATCATAAGTTAAAAAACTGTAGAGGTGGAACAGCCAGTCTTCTCAGCTCCCCATAATCAACCAAGGATGTATAAAGCCATTATGTTTCTTTGCAAACATAATAACATAATTCAATTTTAAAGGCAACCTCTCAACATCCCCCCCCTTTTTTTAGGAAGTATAGGAAAAAATGTGTTACAATTGCTATGTATAAGGTACAGAGTCATACTATATAGAACATAGAAAACTAAATAGTACTCAGAAGAATGGTCCTAGTATGGATGGGATAATGAGCAAGTCAGGCAGAGTGATGCACATTGGTAATCCTAGCATTTGGAACATTGAGGTAGGGGAATCAGGAGTTCAAGGTCAGCCTTGTCCAAACACAGAATTGGAAGACATCCTGTGACTACATGAGATCCTATCTCAAAAGCAGAAAGACAAACAAACAAACAAGTGGCCTCTATGTGAACGTTGATTCAAGCTTTCACATGGGTTTCTGAAACTAATTTATCTCAGCATGATACTCTGATGTGACAGAATTCAATGTGACAGTTTTATACAGAAAGGATATACTTTTGAAATACAACTTTACTTTCTTAGCATTTTTTTGCAGTTTTTAAAGATGTTTTGACCATTAAAAAAATAACAAGTTGTGTGATCACAGGAGCTGAGATGATACTAAAGTGCAACAGGTAAAAATACCAAGTAAGAGAGCCCCACAGAGTTTGGATTTTTTTAGGCCTGGTAGTGATACAAACTCACATATCAGTGTTATGTTTTTGTAAGTACTTAACTTTGTGGAGCTTGGTTTCTTTTTTGCTTTTCTTTTCTTTCTTTCTTTTTTTTTTATGAATAGTTGCAAGGATATAAGTAGCAACGACAACTTTCAAAAGTTATCTGGTACATTAAGTAAACAGACTGAGAGTAGCCTATGCTGTTCTTAGATCTGTTAACTGAGGCTTCTGCACAAAGTTGAAAGGGACATGGTGGGGACTGTGGTCATCTATTAGTTGATTTGTATATAGTAATGTGGCTGAGAATTAGGGCTCACAGATCCAGCATTCCCACATGGGCTACTAAGTAATTAATTGGATAGCTGTATAGTTAACTTTTTAACTGTGTAACTTAGATGTGAATCCTACACCTGAATTTTGCTCATCTCTCAAATAAGAAGACAAGAAAAAAAATCTTAAGGTTCTTGGCTGCTGTAGTGTTTTCCCATGGTGATATTATCTATCTGAATTATGACAGATAATTTCCATTTCTTTATATAATAACCTACTTTTATATGGCTTAATATTAACATTTCCTCTATTTATTGTTTTTAATTGAAAGGCTGATTTACAATATTATGAAAACAAACTTACCTCTGTTCTTGTTTAGTAGTGACTTCCTAGGACTCTAAGGTAATATGTTTTAAGACCATCTGACCTGTTCTTCAGTCTAGAAATTTAGTATTGCTGTAGAAAGTAACAATTTTCAAGGCTTTCATTGCTTCTAGACCACTGGTAATTGCATAAGATAAAATATACCACACTTAAAGATAAGGTTAAGGTTTAACAGGAAAAATACAGTCTAGGAGTAAAAAATTTTGTTTGACATATATTCTTTACTTATGTAAAGGCCATTGTAAAATATTTTAAAAGTGGATTAACTAGCAACAGGGTTTAAAAATCATTAACCACAAAGGAAATGAGCTTGGCTTTATCCCGGAAGGTTGTCAGCGTTCTCTGTTTATACATGTGGGAAATGTGTCCTACCTTAGGCCTACATTTCAGGAGGTCCAGGCTCTCCTCAAACTCAGAAATAATGCTTTAATGATGACTACAGTTAGATGTACCTCACCAACAACAGTGATTTAATCTTCTCTAAAGAAGAAGGGGAAGGCATGCATGTGATAAAACTGAACTGAGAACAAATCATAATAGGTCTAGGGTCAGATTCCAGGTAGAATAATAGAAAATTGACACTTCCCTCTTTGCACTGTGATATTACAGGATTAATAAAGGCAGTATGAAATAAGCTAGCATGGTAACAAATTCATTTTAAATTATTTAATTTTATTCTATTCCCCATACCCCAAAACTGTTCTCTACAGAAATGAGCCCTGACTTCAGCAACACCATTCACGCTGCTGGTAAGTCTAAATTCCACGTTCAGATTCCTGGCTTCATCCTCAAAACCATAAGCTCAATAACTATGGAAATTTCTAGTGGACCATCTTTGTCAATCACCATAATGAATATTAAGTGAACCAATAAATTTGTCTATAAAGGCTATGGGGCACAACCTAGAGTATAGTATCAAAATATGTAGAGATAGTGAAGTCTTGATAATATTTTCAGATTCCTGCTCTATTCATTAATTTTAGATTACTTGGTATACAGTAAGTCTCAAAGATTAATGAGATTTGTCCCCTAGAAAGCATTGATTCCACTGCTTGTAGATGAAGCCAGTAAGCCTCCACATCCAGGTGCTAGTCTTCTGCCAGGACTACATGCTTAAGAATGATCTGTCTTTGATGTCAATATGGTCTACACGCTTGAATGCACTACCTGTGCCTCAGCTTACTGATTTCAAATTGAGATGCCGTGACTTCCTTTTTTTTCTTTTTTCTTTCTTTGCTTTACATTCTTTATTGCTGTCATGTGTTATGACAGCCTGAGTTCTAAAGAATACTGTGATCTTATGGCCTTGAGAATTGGTTCTGATGTCTGACTAAGGAAAAGAGCATCTGCTCACAGCAATTTTCTAAGACTCTTCGTACACCAACATCCATGTTGCTACTTGCTTCATTTCTTCAAACACAGTCTACCATAGAGTCAACAGGAGAGATGGACATGGCCAATTACTCTCCATCTGGTGGTTTTACCTTTGAATCCAAATCTAGTACAAGAAAAATAATGCGGAATTTATGCAGAAAACACCCGAAGATTATGTCATGGACAAAATGGATATATGTGAATAGGTACTTTTCTTTTGGGTCAGAAAAGCAAGTAAGAAAAGACCAGGAGGCTGGACCTTGTCTGCTATGAACAGAAGCATAGTCTATAGCAAATTGTTTTCTTCATTATCCTTTTGCTAAGTGCTAGAACCTTTACCAGATACCTCTGTCCAGTAAGTAATCTCAGATTTCTGACTTTTATAACAGTTTTTAATTACACTGAGAGCATAGCTTTTTATGTGTGTGTGTTTATCCATTACAGTGATAAGTATTGGGGATTAAAAAAATGAATGCCCTCATTTTTTGAAACCTTAGTGTCTATAGGCTTGAACTGTGGCAATTACAACAAACTTACAAACCATTACTTATTTTTCAGTCTGGATTGGCAACAAAACCCAGTTGCCAAGGTACCCCAAGTTCAATTTATCTCAAAAACAAACAAATAAAAAAGAACTTAGGAGGACTCAGACAAAGGATGCAGACATGTAAACCCCACGTTTGACTTCAGACACTAATCAAAGTCTGTAGTGAAGGAAGTGAAATGAAGATGGAGGGAATGGTCTGGCCCTCTGTGAGGACCTGCATGGGAGAAACCAGGACACAGTAAGGACACCACATTCAGAATTCGCGTAGAAGACATGCTGCTTAAGACTGACACAAAACATCATGACTGCCAAACTTAGGAGGCACCAGAAACCTGATTTTATTACGAAAATGTTTATTTTGATCCAAAATACAAAAAAAACCTCTTTCCTTATAGTATTTCTCAACCTGAATTCAGCACTAAAATGATTTTCTTTCTCTCTCCCACCAACTATAAGCTTCTGTTTCCTACCCTGGGCATCTGAATCTTTTATTTGCTCCAGTTCTATTCACTGCCTGTTATTCAGACATTGAAATCCCAAATGTTAATTGTTCTTCCAAGTACATTGACAAAACAGCAGCTAAATAAGGGTAGAGCAGACTGTGGTAGACTCTGACGTGCATTTATGGAACAATGGGGCTCTGAGAGACAGCCTTGTAGCTCACGGGAAGACAGAAGATGTGCTATTTTGACTGTTTCGTAGCAGAATGGGGAACACACGCACACAAGGGAATTATGCATTTTACTTAGGCTTGCCCCAAATCTTCAGGCTATAGAATCCTGTGATGTCATCAGGAACTTTCCATTTCCATTGACACAAAGGCTAAAAATTTTTAGTGACATCACCAAAGAAATTGAAATTTACTTTGATTCAAAAGAATTCATTTACCTCTCAAGAGTTTGGTTTAAGAATACACAAATCTTTCCACACAGGATTTATGTCACCGTGCTGATGCACAGTGGGCGACACCCTCCCTAATAAAATTCAAACCTGCCAAAAGAAAGGTTTCATAATTTCGAGGGAATAAAAGAAGCCCTAAAATATTGAGCTCAATAACTTTTTTTTTTTAAGGAAATCATTTAAGGATATATTTCTTTGGGGATATTCAGATGTTCCCTCACAACTGGTTACTATGATAGCAGTGGTTTTGTTCCTTTGTGGGTTGGTCACAGAAACACAGAAGAAGGTAAAGGAAGCTCACACTTACAGGAACACAGTGCAGCCCAGTCTTTTGTTTTTAAGGTGCAGTGATTTCAGTCTCAAAATGTAACTTCAGGCAGTCTGAAAAGAAACAGGTTAAAATCTCTTTCAGTTATAATTGGTATTTCAGATTTAATTAAAAATTAAACTTTCATAATGTTTCCCCATCCAAAGCAATGCATTACCAGTCAAGCGGAGCTTTTTTATCCCTGTTAAAGGGGAAAAAGAAAGAGAGAGCAAGCAAGAAAGAGGAAAAAAAAACCCTTTTTCCAGAGTAGTTTCTAAATGAAAACAAACGAATCTTAAGATGAAACAAAGGTAATTCTGAAAAAAAAAAATCTCCATGCATGTTAAGGACTGCATTGTGGTATAGCTAGACATTTCCTACAGTAAATTTATTTACAATAAAAGTAATTTAGAGAAAAAATACATACTAAAGAAGAATTTTACAACCCAAACAATAGGGAAAACATTAAGATCATAGCACAATATGAGGACATCTATGGATTGAATATACATGTTAAAGGATAATTAAAACTACAAGAAATTAGAAAAAAAATGCTGATCTGTGGTTTCAAATGATTTACCTGTGGAGCAAGACTGCAAATTAGAGGTAAACCAATAGAGTTAGCAACATAAACTGCAAAATGGCTACCACAATGCATTATGGACAGGCTCTGCCCTACTTCACATCACACTGCACATTGTGTACCATGCTGTCACCAGTGCAATGTGGGAAGATCATAAGGATTGATTGAGACATCCTGGTTTAACTGTTTGCTTTTTTTAAAAACAAAACAAAACAAAAAAAACCCTTAATCTTCAAATTAAGAGTTCAGACATTCAGATGTCCAACTGTATCCCTCAACTTTGGGCTTAAAACATACTACTGTTTCTTTCAATCTTTTCTTCAAACATCATCATCTACAAGTACTAGTAATAAAAGAATCACATATATACTACATTAAGCATTCCTATTTTTAGCTTCATATAACTAACACATTAGTGTTTAGAAAAAGGTATTTTTAAATGTAAAATGGAGCTATTATAATCATCTTCCTTATTTTACTATACAACAGTATTTTTAATATATATTTGTTGCCCTGATTGTTGTAGGTTTATGTCTGAGCCTCACATAATGCAAAGTAATATTTTAATATTTCCACATATGAGATAATAATCATAAATCACCCCTGAAATTGCACCTATTATTAGAAAATGCATCTGGTTCTCACTTGCAAATCCTGTTTTCCTTTGAAATATATGGAAGAATAATTTGAGCAATGTGTCTATTTGATGTACATTTTAAATGTAAACTTGCTCATAATTCATACTAAATCCACCCATGAATGGGATTAGATTTTAGAAAAAAAAACCACTGACTAACTTACTAAACTTTCCCTCTGCTTCCCAAATGCCTGAATTAGACTAAAAATGCACCAGTGTAAAGACAGAAATTCTGGAGGCGTCACCAGGGACAACTGAATGAGAGGAGGGGAGAGCACACATATCCTTATAAGGCAACCAAACATTCATGAAAGACACTGACAAAAATAACTGTGCTCAAAAATTATATGGAATAACAATAACCCCTGATAAATGATTCAGAAACACAAAAAGTGTCCATTTGTAGACAAACCTGAATCCCACCTGGTATTGTTCTCTCCAACAAAATGTGGTCAGTGAAACAGACTCACTGTCTGCTTGGAGCAGAAAAGGTGAGCAGATTCAGATCGAATAGTCACACACAAACTATTTAACTGACAAGTAGCAGTTCAGTTCAGTCAGATTTCCAGCAGATGTGCAGTAAAGGAAACCATTCAAAATCATGAAGTCCTCTGTGAATAGTCAGCATGAAGTCATAACACCCTCCCTCCCTGTCCTCTGACTAGCTTTCTTCTCCATTTCTGCCTGTTTCTTCCTCTGTCTCTCTCCCTCACTCTGGTGAGGGTAATGAAGCTCAAAAATAACACCTTGTATCCTGTTGAGGGAAACTTGGTCACAACTATCCTTCCAGATGACAAACTCATTCTTAAATGTCTGTTTCTCCATCCAAAGAAAGCCGAGCAATGAGCAAACAGACACAGCCACACTTAAACTCCCAATACCACCACTTTTAATTGCTATGCTGCATTCATCACAAGGAGGGCTGAAGTTTATTTACATTATTCCTAACCTTACATAGGACCACAAATAAGCCTAATAACAGGACCGTTCTGTGGCACTCAGGCAAACGGCTGGGCAAAACAGATGGATCATGCTTTGCGCCAGGACTCAAAAAATAAAGTCGCCAACTCACTGTTGGCGACTACGTATCTTGGCCCAAAGATAGACCTGGAAGTGGGACCAGTTGTCTTTGATATGAATACTGCTCCTCTTCACTGCCACATGAACAAACCATTAGCTCTGTCAGTTAGCAGTAGGGTGCAATATTAGGTAGAAATTGCTTGAAGGCAGATCATTAAGGAAAGTGCAAAACTTAGAGGGCACACTGAGATTGGGGAGCAGAAAATCAGAACAGGGCATTATTACAGCCCTCCTCTCTCCTTTTCATCTTCCAACTTTCATGTTCACAACTGTACACGGAATCCATCTTAAAGATTCACCTATGAAGCTTATGTTGTAAATAAGAATTTCTCCTAGTATATCAGTTTCTAAACTCTTTTAAAAAATGAATCTTAGGCGATAGTGAAATGAACATTATTGGCAAACGTTCTAGGCAGAGTAAAACTATGAGGATTTAGAGAGTATAGCCAGTACGCAATGATACAGTGAGGTCACTGCAGACGAGAAGGTCCTGGAGAAGGGTGCTCTCCTCACACAGCCTTCAGTGAAGCAGCTTGGCACTTTGCACGAGATGCTCCGGACTCCAAGACACAGCAAATGAGGTATCTGACCCACTCTACAAGTCACAAGGCTACACACAAAGCTCTTAGTCAAACAAAAAAAAAACCACAAGGAGAGGTGAAACACCGTAGGTCCCAGCAGTGAACAGAACACAGGTGCCTTCTACCCACAGTCTACCTCCTTTTCAAATCCTCACAGAGATAGGGACTGAGATATCTGCTTAGGACTAGGCCACAAAGCTTCAGGGTAGAACATGAAGCACCCCAGCAAGAAGCTTTGTTAACTCAAGCACTTCTCTGAATGCTCTCCCAAGTACTCTGCTCTGATTTTATCTTTGCTTGGGTTATTTTTGCATGTTCAGTAAATCTTTTATGGCTTATTAACTTTGACACTGTACATACTTGACTCTTGAAAGACACAAGATGTGAGTGACTGTGGTCAGCACAGAATGTTAATAGAGAAATTTGTTTTTCAGTTGAATTTTCCTTTTGAAAAAAATCATTACGGAAAATTTCGAACACATGGCAAGTAAAACGCACAGTGAGTGAGTTGCATGCATGCGCTGCCCATGCACATATCCTCCACCTCGTTTCTTTGCCAGTTTTTCTTCTTCCAGATCATTTACAAGGCAATGCCAGATAACATATCACTCGCCCACAGAGGCTTTACTATGCATTCCTAAGAGATAACATTTTTATAAACATAACTGACTTTTCTCACACCTGAAATAAAACAATGCCTTAATGTTAGTAAATGTTCTGTTGATGTCAAATAATAGATGCCAAATAATACCAATTCTTCCAGATTATCTTTATTATTTTCCAAGAATACCATTCAGAATGTCAAACTACATGGCTGTGCCATGTGTCTTAAGTTTCTTTGGTCTCTGTCTTTTTTGTTTGTTTGTTTTTCATTATTTTCAGAGTTTTGAACAAGATCAAATATTTTGTGTTCTGTTACTGAACTAATACTCATTAATACTTCTTCATGAATAGACTATAATTATGACTTTCAACAATGCATACCGAAAGATTTATTATTATAATATTGGGTAGTACATGCTGTCAACATGACATGTAATTAAGGGTGGTAACCTTGGTTACTGGGCTAAGAGATATCTGCCATTTTGTAGTTTACATAAACACTTTTATCTTAGCACTATATAATAGCATAACTTATAGATCATATGTCTAACTTTCATTTCCTGTTTTTGTGACAGAAAACCCTGACACAATCAACTTAGAAAGAAAGGGTTTATTTAGCTTACAATTCCAAGTTACATTCCATCATCACAGGAAGCCAAGGGATCAAGGACCTGAAGTAGCTAGTCATAGTCCATTCACAGACAGGATCAAGGAATCAATACATGCATACCAACACTACAGTCACTCTAGACTGCACTAACCCTGGGTCCCAATCCAATCATGGAGCAGTCCAAATTCACAGTGAGTCTTTCAAACCCAGGCACCCAAATTCAGAAAATCCCTTACAGGAATGACCTCAGGATAACTTACTCTAGGGAATTTTTCATTGAGGATTTTTTCATTTCCAAGGTGATTTTACACTGTGTCAAAAACACAATCAAAACTACCCATAACAATGTATTTATCCTTACTATCAATAATTTTGAGTACATTCAGAGTGATTCAGTGATAAATACAGTTTGAGAAATTGTCACAATCCAGATTGCCTCCATATATTTCAGCTGCTGAATGGAATTTGTATAGTGCATCATATTTTTATGTCAATTTGTCAGCTGATATGCGTTAAGGCAGTTTCCATCTCTTGGCTATTATGAATAATACTATCATGAACATTAATAATGTGCAAGTCTTTGTATGGATATATATTTTTATTTCTCTTTGGATTGCACTGAGAAGTGGAATTGTTGGGCTCTCAGATTTCATTTCTTTTAATTGTTAAGAAATTTACAACATATTTGCAATGGAATATTCAATGTTGCATTCTCACTAGCTGTGTGGGATGGTTCTATTTCTCCACATCTTCAAGAATATTGTAAATGCCTTAAAAAAACAGTTATAACCATCACAGATATGAAATGGTATCTTCTGGTTTACGTTTACGTTCTAATTTTAATAACGTTGGGCATCTTTTCCTGTTCTTATGACACTTTCTATTTCATCTTCATTTATGATTTATAAAAAACAATAACAATTATGATACAATGATGACTAGTAAATCTATTCAAAATCTTGTGTCTTCTTATCTGTGTTTTATCATTTGATTTCTATCATGAAGCTCAGAAGTTCTTAATTTTGTTGAAGTTCAAGTTAGCAACTTATTCTTTTTCTGTAGGCACATTTTTATTGAAAATTTCATGCATTTCAAACTCATTCTCCATTTTCTTACTTCCAATTTCTCCCCTATTTCCTCCAACTTCATGTTTCTCCCTGCCCTCTGTGTGTGTGTGTGTGTACGCTTGTGTGTGCACGCCTGTGCTCACTCTCACGTGTGTTTCTGTTTTAAAACCCAAGAGTGTAATTAGTGCTGCTGTGTACCCAAGAGTGTCACCTTCTACTGGAGAGGGGTAGCTTTTCAGTGGCAGCATATTTGAAGAAGAGTTACTCAACCTTGTTCAGCAGCCATTAATTACCAAATAGATTCTTAGACAGGCATGGGACTTTTTGACTGGTATTTCTGCTTGCTTCATCTTTACAGGTGTTGTGCATGAAGTCATAGCCTCTGTGAGCTCATTTAGCAATTTTCCTCCCATGTTCAATAAATAATACCTCATTTCAAATGTCCACTATCTAGTGCTTACACTCATGCCCTCTATTCTTCAATTATCCCAGAATCTAGGGAGGAAAGTGTGTGCCACTGAGTGTAATACACTGAACAGCTTAGTACTCTATTAGTCACCACCTACTGCAAAAAGAAATTTCTTCAATGAGGACTGAGAGATACACTAATCTATGGGTATAAAGATGGCAACATAGGGGACAATTTAAAACAATGTTCATTTTGAAAAATAATAGTATTAGGTCTCCCCTATATCTATGACCTAGGCAGTCAGAAACTTTTGACCTACTGAACAATATCAAAAATGGATTCCATCTTGCAGAGTGAGTATTAAATCCACACCATTTATGGCACCATCACACCAATGGGCATAGCTTGCCAGTCCAATCATTACTAGGCTGTTATTCATTTTAAAATCAAGGTTTCAGTGGTATATCTAGGGACTCTTTTTGACACAAAGTCATAGAGATTTTCTTCTCTAACAACTTCAAGTTTCATAATTTTAGCTCTTGAATTTAGGTCCATGAGCTTATGTTTATAGATGGTGTGAGGTAAATGTCTACAATATTTAAGTAGTCACCTGGTCTTTGCAACTTACCTAGCAATGTCAAATTGTTTCGGTATCTCTGTAAAGCTATCTGACCAAATATCAAGTTTAATTTTCTGGGCTCTCAATTCACCCCATTGAAGTACAAGCAATTATCAGAGATTCTTCCTTGTTAGATTTTGAATAGTAAGTTTGAAGATAAGATATTGTATGTAATCTAATTTTGGTTCCTTTTTAATCAGTAATTTAAGTTTCATATCATTTTCAATGTTAGAATTAATTTATTAGTTTCTGAAAAAAATATTATTTTTGATGCTACTGCAAATGGAATTTTTGTAATTTCATTGTTGCTGGTATGCAAAAAGAAAACTGATTCTACAATGAACTTATATGTAGTTAATTTGCCAAACTCCCAATTAGTTCATAAGTGTGTTTATGTAATATATGTATATTAAGTAATATTCTTAATTTTCTATGTGCCATATTATATTATTACAAACAAAAATCATTTTTATGTTTCCTTTTCCACTGACTTCTGTTCCTTATGGCTTCTTTTCTTTCCCTTCCTTTCCCCCTTTCTCCCTTTCTTCCATATCGCATCCTTCTGAACACAAGTTTAGTATATCATCACATTCAAGAGGTCAAATATGACAGCCTTGCCTCTTTTCCATCTTTGCAGTGAGATTTCATCACTACTTTTATATTTTAGGGTTTTCATAGCCGTCCCCTTGAGGGTTAGAAGGCCCCTGTTCCTAGCTTGTTGATATTGCTATAACAAATAGAAGCTAGACTTTAAACATGTTCTCATGTGTCCATTTAGATGGAAAATTTATATCCCATGAATATGGTACAGTACATTGATTGACTGTGTGAAGAATCCTACTTGATCAGGTTGTATAATGCTTTCCTATATTATTTTATTTGAATAGTGTGCTGAAGATTTTGGTGTCTATTTTCAGTTTAGGTATTGGTTTTGTTTTTTCTTTTGTTGTTATAATTTTGTCTCTTGACTGTAAGGCTTAATCCTCATTTTTTTTTTAAAGTGATCTATTTCCACCCACTATATTCAGGAAAATTATGTAAAATAACTGCAATTTTTTTCTATAGTTTTTTTTTTTTTTTGGTACAATTGACCAAGGAAACCATTGGTATTTAGAGTGAGTCTGTCACCCTCCCCCCTTCTCTCCCTTCCCCTTCCCTCTCTCTTTTCTCACTTGCCTTATCAACTTTACTTATCTAATGTTTATAGGCCTATCTTAGTTCTATATTTCTTCCTAGGTAGCCTTGTTAACCTGAACATTTCTAGGCTGTTTCATTTTACTGAATTGTTGATTGAAACTGGAATGTCTCAGTTCACAGTTTTATCTTAGAATACTTTTGACTTCTATGGGTTTACTTGTGACCTCTGGCTATCCCTCCTTCATTTCTGATCTTGGTAAATCTTATCTTCAGCTCTTTGGTGAGCCTAGCTAAAGTTCTACCAATTTTGTTGATTTTTATTATTTTGTTCTTGAAATTCTTTTTCCTCTTTCCCTTTCTCTCTCTCCCTCCCCCCTCTCTCTTTTTCCTTCTTTCTCCTCCCTCCTCCCTGCTCCCCTTCTCTCCCTTT
Organism: Mastomys coucha; assembly: GCF_008632895.1. Lineage (NCBI taxonomy): Eukaryota > Metazoa > Chordata > Mammalia > Rodentia > Muridae > Mastomys > Mastomys coucha. The sequence continues at coordinate 40,942,908 of NW_022196894.1, read as the reverse complement.
TGCCTTTGGGAAAGATGTTACTGAGACCCAAGCAGCTGCACAAGGTGCTTCTGGAACATTAAGCACCTTCCTCATTGACAATCTGGTCTTTCTTGAATCCCATGAAAGTTGTCTTCTCTTATATGGTCTAGAAATGACCATGACCAAACAAGTTCATGTCACTTTCCTCCATTGCTCATTATTTTGTCTATACAAGCAAGGTCTTGCAGAAGGTGAGCATTTGCCTCTTGGTTCCCACCACACAGCCTTTGAGTAGCACAAAGTCATTGGTCATTTCAACATAACTGACAAAGCCTTCCAGTAAGTTGAGGCTCTCATAAGACAGATCATATTTGAACACGCAAAAGCATTTTTGTTGATGAGCTTATCACCCTTGATGAGCTAGCCCTGACAAATCTTACAGATTTTTAATATGATAGTCCTTTTGTCCTGCTCAATCTTCAGAGTAGGCCACACAGGAAGGGTGCCGGGATCTAATACAAGCAATCTTGGACAACCCTAGGTGGGTTTTACAGGGTAGCTTCTTTTCAGGCCAGCAACTGGTGGCCTGTTTGAAGCTTTTCCTTTGATCACTCTGATGACATAATCTCATCCTGCTCCTACAGCCTCCTAGGAGCCCAGTCTAGCTTCTCAGCGCTAGAAGACATATTCACCTGGCATTTCAATCAAGCAGGCCTTCTTCTGGAGCAAAGGGAGCATACACATCTGATGGTGACAACTAATGTGGATGCCTTGTCAGTGTTTCTCCTCGGGCGATCTCTTGCCTATGCCATTTCTTGCTGAATTGATGAAGGCCTTCTCCTTACATTTCTGTGTTTTTGTAGAAATATCTTTTACACTTATCACTGAGGTGGGAGGCAAAGACTGTTTTGAGGGTGCAGAAGACTTGTGCAGAAAACAATTCCCACAGCCAGCATTGGTGTTGTCTCAGCAATGGTTACACATTATGCAAGTTCTTTTTGATCACCTTGGATCCTGTCCTGTCAACTTCCCAGATAATGTGGGCCATGCCCACTTTGTAGCTAGAAAGGATGTGAGGTGGAAAGGCTTGGAAGGGCCATCCCTAGGGAAGGTTTTCACTTTCCCACATGAAGACTACTATGCCTTTGAGGGAAGAAGCCCAAGGATCCATGTCTGGGAGCAGAGAATTATTGGTAAGACACCACAGCATCAAACATTACCAACAAAGACCTTTTCCTTTTCTAGTCTATTAATTTCTTATTGCTATTAATTTCTTTCTTTTTGTATTTGGGCTTATTATATGCTGTATATTTACCTGTATATCTTTCTGTCACTGTAAGGAAGTAAATATTAACTTATTAAAATATATAGATGTTTTCCTTTTACATTTTGAAGGTTCCATTAAATGATCCAGTGGGTCAACTTTTTGGAGGCCCTAGAATGGGCAACATATCACAAATAGACACTATATTAAAGCAAATCATTCAACACATAAGTCAGGAAATATATTGAAATTAAGAATTAGTAATATTACACAATCCCTTACAAGTCAACAACTTCATACACATAAAGTCATCCTACTAAGCTCTGTCAAATCATCAAGGTCCTCCCTAGGGAATATATCTGTAACAAATAACTCATATTTAAACAATGGCATTACATAATTACTGGGCTGACTGATTTATTTTGGTACATTTAATCACAGTGTATTCTCAATTCTTTTACCTTAAAATTTTTTATTATTAAGGCTCTGTGAGTGCAATACAGAAGTGGATGCTTACAGCCACCCATTGGACTGAGCACAGGGTCCCCAATGAAGGAGCTAGAGAAAGGACCCAAGGAACTGAAAGGGTTTGCAGCCCCTTAGGATGAACAATAATATGAACTCAACAGTTCCTCTAGAGCTCCCGGGGACTAAATCACCAACCAAAGAGCACACATGGTGTGACTCATGGCTCCAGCTGCATATGTAGCAGAGGATGGCCTTGTTTGGCATCAATGGGAGGAGAGGCCCTTAGTCCTGTGAAGGCTCTATGCCCCAGTGTAGAGGAATGCCAGGGCCCGGAAGCAGGAGAGGGTGGGTTGTTGAGCAGGGGGAGGGAAAGGGAATAGGGGTTTTTTTGGAGGGGAAACCAGGAAGGGGAGAACATTTGAAATGTAAATAAAGAAAATATCTGATAAAAAATTGATGGGAAAAATTTATTATAAATAAACTGTCTATGTGAAAAATAATTTTATTTTCATATTTAAAGATAGCTTTGCTAGATATAAAATTCTTCATTGATTATTATTTTCCTTTTCATTTTATTTTTTAAAAATTTCTTTGACTTTTGACTTTGTTTCAACTAAGAACTCAGGTGTTAATGAATGAATCTGCTATAAATATTCAGTCACCTTTTCTTTTAGTGTTTGCAAAATTGTTTTCCCTTTCCTTTCATTTCTAAAACTATTGTTCAGAAATATTGTAAGTCTTTTAAAAGTTTGGATAGATAACAGAGTGTTCTATTTAACAGACAAATATGATGAACCAGATGTTAGGTGTATCTTATACTTTATAAATTACAAAATGGGTAATAATTATGTTCAATTTATATTTGAGAAGAAAGAGCTTTTTAACTGGACAAAGGGGGAAATGTGGATTGCTGTCTATATCCAGGTGAGGGCAGGCACTAGATAATTCTACAGCCTGTGACTGGGCAGTGGATAAAGAAGGTGGGCTGAGAGTTTTAGAGATGGGAGAGAGAAGGAAACACAAGAAGAAGGAAGGAAGATGGAGGAAGAGAAAGAGGAACTAGATTTCACATGGCTTTAAATACCCACAGGTGGCTATGAATATTATATAAGGAATAGATAATTACAGGACAATTTGTCTTATCTGGGTGAGCAGTTTATATCAATATCAATTGGCTCTGAGCTCATTGTGTGGCATTTTGTTGAGAATTTACTGATACAAATTTGACTGATAAATTATCAGCCCTTACACTTTCGATTTTACCAGGTTAGAGGGATTTGTGACAGCTAACCACAGGGGGTGGATGGCTGGGAATGTGAGCAGGAGCCACCACAAGAGAACTGCAATATGGGCGGCTACCATGGAGACCCTGGTGGCAGAGAAATCCCTTTACTAGAAATTAGCTCATGCTAGTATAGGCACATACATTTTTCTATATTTCACGCAACAGTCACTTGTATTGATCTTAGTGATTTTGTCAGGTATAAGATAAAATCTTAAAGTATTTTTGATTATCCGTGATGGCTAAGGATGTGAAACATTTCTTTAAGTGTTTCTGAGCTGTTTGAGATTCCTTTGTTAAGAATTCTCTATTTAAATTTGTATCACATTTTTATATTGGCTTATTTGTTTTTTTAATATCAAGTATCTTGACTTCTTCATATATTTTTGGATACAAGCCCTCTATTGAATGTGGAGTTGGTAAAAATCTGTTCCCATTCTGTAGTCTGCCATTTTGTCTTACTGATGGTTTCTTTTGCCTTACAGAAGCTTTTCAGTTTTATGAGGTCCTATTTATTAATTTTTTATCTTATTTTATACATTATCCTTGTTCTTTTCAGAAATCTTCTCCTAAACCAATGAGTTCAAGGCTACCAAAAGAAAACGTAGACATCAAACCAGCCATAGACCCTCTTATCTACAATCCTATATTGTCTGCAAAATATATCAGTGCAATGGTGGCAAAAAGCTTGTAGGAGTAACCAACCAGCATTGATCCATGAGATGAAACTCATCTCCAACACTGCTTAGATGACCAAGAAAAAGACACTACCTACATAGGGCCAAACCAAATACTATCATCATAAAAATAAAATAAAATTATATTTTAAAAGTAGTTTATTGAATGACTCCTAACGTCATTCTGTTATACTCATAGATCACTCCATTATTTAGCTATCACAAGAGAAGCTTCCTATTGCAGCATATGGGAAAAAATACAGAGACACTCACCCAGAGCCAGATATTATGCAGAGAGAGGAAGGGAGAAAGAGAGGGAGAGAGAGAGATGGAGAGGGTGAAGAAGATACCTTAGAACACACCTTTAAATGGGACGTCTCCATCAAATCCCTCCCCCAACCCCCCAGAGCTCAGAGAAGTCTTCAGAAGAGCAGACAGAACGACTGTATGAGCCAAAGAGGCTGGAAGACACCAGATGAACAAGGTATAACAATATACAAGAATACTAGGTACAAACCTCAGAATCAAGGCTGAAGAAAGCAATCCAGAGGAAATGGGTCCCAACATCAGGCAAAAGAGTCAGAGGCCTCCCAGCTCCCCACCCCCACCCCACACACACTCCCACTGTTAGAAGTCCAATAAGAACACCAAGGTAAATAATCATAATATACATTCAGAGGACCTAGTAGGGACCCATGCAGGTTCTGTGATTTCCTATTCAGTCTCTTTAATCCTCTATGAGCCATGAAGCTTGTTCTTTTACAATAAGAGACAGAAAGGGAGTGAATCAAGATAGGAGAGAAGATCAGGACGAGCTGGGAAGAGCAGAGGAAACTGCAATCCAGATACATTGTAGGAAAGAGTTACTTTCAATACAAGGGAAAAATAAGCAAAATAAATTAAGACCTAAAAGACAAAGATACAGCATATTATGTATAAGTGTATATACATATATATACATACACACACATAAACACATATACACGTATAGTTGAGAAATCTACCAACTGAGAAGGGCTGTTATTATTCTGAGTCATCAAAGAATGCTGAAAACTTTAGAGCTATACTGAGTTCAACTATTTTAATCAATTTTGGAGAGCATAACATACAATCTAGACTTTATATCATCCAAAATTCATTACTTCGAGATCTCTTTTAGGTCTCACTGCTTACTTTGATTAAGGTTTGCATGTATGAACTTACTTCATGTTACATGATTTTCTGGGCTCACTCAAGGCATATATTTAAAGAATATATTAAGGGGATAAACTTCATAGGAAGTAAAATAAGATAAATTATGAAGATCATATATAGAAGGGAGAATAATATTTATTGTAAAGGTAACTCTTTAAATGAATATCCACAATAAAACTCCCTTAAGAATAGACTCACATAGAATATTGATATGAATAAAATTGCAAAATCATTGATATCACACAAATGAAGTAAACATGTAGAATGTGTAACTAGAAAATTTCAAAACTTGTACTTGAAAGCCACCAAGAGCCAGGCAGTGGTGGCGCACGCCTTTAATCCCAGCACTTGGGAGGCAGAGGCAGGCAAAGTTTGAGGCCAGCCTGGTCTACAGAATGAGTTCCAGGACAGCCAGGCCTACACAGAGAAACCCTGTCTCAAAAAAAAAAAAAAAAAAAAAAAAACAAAAAAAAAAAAAAAAAAAAAAAAAAAAAAAAAGAAAAGAAAAGAAAAAGGAAAAAAAATGACACCAAGAAATATAGGAAAACTTAAGGAACTATGTATAGGAGAAATACAAAATGTACAATATTTTAGCCCTGAAATGTGATTTTTCTGAGTCAAAACTAATGCTTGACACTTACAAAATCTCAGAGAAATCAAGACTTGCCAACCTTGATTAATGAAGCTATACCAGCTAAAGCTATTCACTTTTTTCCTAAGAACTTGTACCTATAAGGATTACTGTTCCTATTTGAAACCTAAGAAATACAATTCTCTGAAACACAACATACACTGGTCAAAGTATCAGTATTCTTGAATATGGAGTATGATAGAAATGTATTACATTGAGTGATGTGGTTATCACTCAGTTAGTATTCAAACTATTATAATGAAAATTCCAAGCCTCCACTGCCACCATGGAGACTAATATTTGAATGTATTTGGGTCCTCCAAAATGGAAAATCGGTGCTTAGTATCTTAGGAAACATACGTAGATATTTGTTAACCTTTGTAACTTCTATTGGAAGATTCAACTGAATCTTAAAGTGATAGTTGTTTTAATAGTAACAAAGAACAGTTGTATTTTAGATAACCTCCATTAGTCACTGTCATGTAATGACAGCCAAAGATCCATGTATACAGAATATATGGAAAAGTTCCAGAAATAATTGCAGCATTTCCAATGGAGTTTAGTTCCTACACATACTCTAAAAAAAATCCAGAGTGGAATATCTGAATAATCTGAATCTCATAACTCTAAAATTACTAAATTGCTTCTTGTCAATATATCTCTTCCTACCCTTAGTATTTGTAGTGCATGTTTTCCAAAGTATGTGGTGACAGCCCAATGCTTCCAAATGTACATAAAACACAAGTCTTTTATGTTTATATATATGTGGTATGTGTATGTGCACACATGTGTCCAGGTGTGCTTGCCATGTACATATATTGAAGGCTGGCAATTGTGGTCTGCCCCATTTGTTCTTCACCTCATTGTTTTTGAGACAGTAGTTTCTCATTGAACATGGATGTTTTCCTGCAAACTACAAGGTCTTTCTATTCCTTTTCACAGTCTACCAGAACTTGAACAACTCTATTGATGGAGATATACCTTTGTTTTCAAGATAGAGAGAAATCAAGCTGGAACTGATCTGGAAGCTTCTTCCATTCTAGCTAGCTTTCATAGTGATCAAAGGTGAAATTTAGGCTGCCCTGGGACAAAAGTCATCAATGTCCTAGACAACTGTGAATCCTGCAAACAACAGTGCAAATCAAATTTGCCCAGCAAAACTGTCCACTGGCACAACAGTGACTATTATGCTGACATCTGATCACTGTATGGATTGGACTTGTGGTCTATCCACAAAAATGCATTCCGGCTGAGTACCATAAACCCAGTCAAAATCCTGGAACAGAGAAGATTAAGGTCCAGATGGACACTTACTACAGTTGTTTAATTAATGAGTCACGGTGTCAAAATGCTTCCTTGATATATTTCTTCGCATAGACTAATGCTACATCAAGACTCACCAGAGAAGCTTCTCTTTGCAATGAACTGTGGAGTATGCTGACTCATGCACTCAAAAAGTGATGATTGTCAAGCTCTAAAATCGGGATACTTAAACTGTCAGCTCTAACACACAGGAAGCATTGCAAAAGAGGGAATGAAGAAATATATGAGTAGAACTAGAAAGAATGTAAGAGCAAAAAGATAGAAAAACGGACAGGAAATGCTACCTTCTGAACAAGAGCCACTGCGATCAGGATCTCAGAGCAGTTTTAGCTGCCTGCCTTGGGTATGGGCTGGTCATTACTCTGTCATAGATTCAGAGAGTCACTGGGCCACACCTGACCCTGGTGAATTATTAACTCCTGATAGGGAGAGCCAGTCATCAACTTCACTTGTGTACTCAGGGTAGGCTCAGAAGGTTCTGATGAATAGTTTAAAACCCACAGCTACACAGATGGGCCTCATTACATTTAGTGGTTCATAAGACAAAGTCAAGACTTCATGAATGTGAGAAATGGACAGACAAGGGGACAGGTAAATAGTGAGAGAGAGAACAGAGTGGTGTGAAGATAACTAGAATACATCATATGCATATTTACAGCTGCCAAAAAAGAAAGTTAACAAATATCAATAATAATCATAAGAAAAAGAAAAGGATGGAAAATATAGAAATGTGTAAGAAAAACTACAAGTATCAATAATTTGATTGTACAATAATAATTGCCAGTACTGTAATTTAAGGTAACTGTCAATGAGATACAGTTTTTTGGAAGTATGTGTTTATATATGTGTGCACATGTCTCCAGAGATAATATCCTGTTTATTCTTCAATAACTCTCCATTTCATTTTTGAGAGAAGGTTTCACACTGAATTCTAAGCCTGATGATTGGCCTGGCCTGCAAAATATAGGAGTGCTCCTAATTTTGATTATCAAGCAGACATGCACCATGAAATCCAGCTTCTTCCTTCCATGGGTGATTCTCAGGATTATGAGGTCAGCAGCACATTACTCACTTAAACATCTTCTAGCTTCCAATGAGATAAGTTTTACTACCAGCTTTATTTTGCTAAATTTGATGTATTGTACATCACTAAGTTACTTCTTCATCTTACTATTTATATGTAGTGTAGAAATGAGCAATTTATACACTAATTGTTTCTAAAGTTAACATATTAATTAATTAACCAGCACTATATTCCATAGGCTTCATATTATCAACTTTTAAGTAATGTATTATAACTTGTTATTTCATAGATTTTGTTTGATATAATCATGTCCTGTAGGAAATTCCAACTTTATATATATAGAAAGCAGCATTACACAGATTATAAAGTGTCTCTGAAATGATGGAAGTTAGCATTTGCTTCTCAAGAGAAATAAAATGGCATATTTGAAACTAAAACGTTAGAGAAAAAAGTATATTACAGTAAAGACAAATTGTTTTAGAAAGCATCTTTACTTTTGTATTTTCATTCCTGCTATATTTACTATAGTACTACAATAGTAATACGCACAATTAAATGTGAGATATTCTTATAAAGTTAAAGTGCTATAAAAGCCCCAACACATATTCCTCAGGAGCCTAATCCAATTCTGTTTGAGGAGTTATCTTCTTTCTATGAACTCTGTTGTACAGAATTACATCATATCCCATGGCTCAGATTATCTACAATTCATAAAATACTTTTAAAAACTGTTATGAAGTAGGTTCTGTTAAATATTCATACAACGCCTTCTTCACTTGGTTTAGCACAGAAACATACTACATATCAATCTGTGCTCCATCAAGACAGTTGCTTCAATATAGTAAGTTGGGTAAATAGAGGAAGTGTGCTGTGCATAATTTATTTACATTTTAGCAAGACCTCAAACAAATGATACCACACGGGAGGCTCACAGTGAGGCCGAGAAAGGCTTTCTGGTTTGTAAGCTATATTGTTTTATCAATATAATTACTTATGCATTAACATAGAATAACAGTTCCATACAGACAACTATTATGGTCAGTGACAAATATAATTTAATGACAGCACTTGAAGTTGAGAAGAGATGAAATTTTACAAAGTATGATATGTTTTGAGAATATGAAATAGGTGTTAAAGTTTAAAATGGTGGTGCATGCCTTTAATCCCAGCACTTTGGAGGCAGAGACAGGAGGATTTCTGAGTTCGAGGCCAGCCTGGTCTACAAAGTGAGTTCCAGGACAGTCAAGGCTACACAGAGAAACCCTGTCTCAAAAAAAAAAAAAAAAAAAAAAAAAAAAAAAAAAAAAAAAAACAAAAAGAAAAAAAAAACAAAAAAAAAAGAAGAATAAAAACAAAAACAAAACAAACAACAAAAAAAGATAATGTAAGTCCAAAAGATGAAAACATTGGCCTTAATATGGTAGCATTTCCTGCTAGCATCACTTTTAGTAGAGGTGCTAACTGTCTCAGCACACAGATCTCTCCTACTTTGCAAGTCAATTCTTTGGTGAATGGTTTACATTACTGGATGTGCTCTCCAATGAAAAAAAGTAGACAAAGCAAGGCTTTTGGCTAATACTAATTTTACTCTGAAAACAACTTCATATAGTTTTTTTTATTAGATGTTTTCTTTATTTACATGTCATACAACATCTCCTTCCCAGGTTCCCCTCCAAAAGAAATAAAATAAAATAAAACAAAAACAAAAACAAACCTCTGTTCCCTCCCCTTCCCCTGCTCACCAACCCACCCTCTCCTGCTTCCAGGCCCTAGCATTCCACTATACTGGGGCATAGAGCCTTCACAGGACCAAGGGCCTCTCCTCCCACTGATACCCAACAAGGCCATCATCCTCTGCTACATATGCAGCTGGAGCCATGAGTCCCATCATGTGTATTCTGGTTGGTAGTTTAGTCCCTGGGAGCTCTGAGGGTACTAGTTAGTTCATATTGTTGTTTGTCTTAAGGAGCTGCAAGCCCTTCAGATCCTTGGGTCCTTTCTCTACCTCCTTCATTGGGGACCCTGTACTCAGTTCAATGGATGGCTGTGAGCCTCTACTTCTGTATTAGTTGGGTACTGTCAGAGCCTCTCAGGAGACAGCTATATCAGACTCAAGTCATCCAGCAATTGCTGTCATCCACAATAGTGTCTGGATTTGATGAATGCAACCTCATATAGTTTAATTAGATCCTTGGGAAAGTTTTTTAAACAAAAATAAGAATACAGAGTTATGAAAGATAAGAGACATTATATAAATTAGAAATATACATTACATTGAAATCAAAGGTTATGAGATTGTCAGGAATTAGCACCAATAATACTATGTGGATTTATGTGAATGTCTATGTCAAAGCAGTGTAGTTCCAACAGAGGGAAAATATCAGAAACATATTGTAAAAGTATAAGCAACAAGTGATTACATAATTATAAAGGATAATGATTATATGATAGAAAGCTTATTTCAGAGGAAGGTAAATATGCAACAAGTAAATTGCATGTTTAATACTTTTTCTAAATAATCAAAAAGATTAGATATATTAGTTCTCACAGAGTATACATATTTTGCTGCAATCTGTTTTATATTTTTCTTATTCATATCTACTAAGCAAAAAGCAAATTCTTTGAAAGTATGTGTCTTAGGTTTTTCTGTATTATAATTCATAATAACTAGCATAATATATTAAACTTAACAGTAAATACAGTAAATATTTGTAATTTTATGTGTTTAAATTATAAAGGATCTAGTCAAAAGAGTGTACCTTGCAATATAAAATGTTTATATACACTGTCTAAAGGAGAAATATAAAAAAGAATTTTAAAACTATGATAAATTGTATTACAAGATGGGAAAATCAGAGTATGTTTTATGTAAGTGATTTGAAAAAATAAAATTAGTACCAAAACCACAATTGTGTGAATTCAAAAAGACTCTGGGATCAACAAAATTCCAATCACAGTATCACACAAGTGACTCACTTTAAGAGCATGTGTCACTTCAGTCATTTTACCAGGGGCAGTGGTTAACTATGGTGACACATCCAGTCTCCCAATTCAATAGAATGTATATACTCTATGCTATTGAGCTTTGAAATTTAGTAGGGCTTTACCAAATTTTATAAGTGTTTTTAGTTAAAATCCAATCACTATTCTTCTTGATGTAAAAACCTAAAAGTTTGACTGTAGTCATTTTATATTTAAATAATTTTTAAAGTTCACATAGTGATTTGAAATATTAATATAAAAAGCTTTTCATATTTTCTTAATAAATTTTAAAATTTAAGTTGTTTACTTAGCAATGAGAAATCGATGACTTTAAGTTATTTCTTAACTGTCATTTTCCAAATTACTATATAGCCTTTTTAAGGGCAAGGCCAATGTATTTGAATTCCAATGTATAATGAATTTTTTTCTGGTACAAAGTAAGGACTGAACAAATGTGTAACAAATTAATTTGAATTAAAAATACATTATATGAAAATTCAAAGTCTTTCAATTAGTTTCATAATGTTTCTAAATATGTTACATTTAACTTGAAAATAATTCTAATATTCAAAGAAAATAAAATTCAAATTTACCAATATAAAAGTATATTTATCTGAACCTTAACTATGAAAAAAATGATAGTAATATTCCCATACATATAATCAGCAAGTATGCTTTCTATCACAATGATCAGTTAAATAATTGAGAAATTTTAATTAATAAAATGGGACATTAAACAATTAAAAGAGAAAAGACTAAACCGTTATTGTTGGCTGATAATGTAATTGCCTTGAAAATTCAAAATAACTTCAAAGAAACTATTAACAGCTAAGGAAACAGAACTAATTGCAAACATTAAATAGAATAGACACAGATTTTCTACTAAAACTTTGGAAAATAGAATTGAAACAATCCCAAACCCAAACAAGAACATGATCCATTTACACCCAGAAACTATGGGATGCAGAAAAATAAGATGTTAAGATTGACTTGTGAATATAACGATTCATATCGGAAAATATTATATAGTACTGAATATGAATGCTGAATATTGCAAAGATACTAGTACTAATTTATAGTTTTAATAAAATTTTATTGGAACATTTTATGAACTCAGTGAAGGGAAGGCACTGTGAATAATATGTATGTGACAATACCAAAAACACCTCTGAATGAAGAAGAGCTGTGTGCGGGGTATATGCCTGGAATGCTAGCATTGGCAGACAGTGGGATCAGGGTCGGAGGGCCATCATCCTTAATGACATGGCAAATTCAACTGCAGCCTGAATTATATGATACCCTGTCACACACACACAAAAAGAAGGATGAAGGGATATGAGGGGAGAGGAAAGACAAAAATAAGAGATTAAAATGGAGACTTCAACCTAATAAATGTATAAACTGTGAAGGTGTGAGAGACACAACATGGAAGTACTGTAAGAACCAAACAACGGCTGACAAGGAAACTCTTCCAATACTCCAAACATTTATATGCAATTATGCTATGGCATGAGTGTGAGTGACTGTGATGGTGTCAGGGCAAAGCTTAACCACTCAGCCACCATCAAATAAGATACCGATTTCACACCTTTGGCTAAAATGGCATTTAATGAAATAGAAAATAAACTAGACTACTGAAATACTAGAAAAAAAATGTTGACTAGTTATACAATTTTAAGCTATTGGGGAATATAAGAGCAAAAGATAATATAACAACAGGATTACTCAGACAAGTACTTAAGTTTTTCTCACATCAACAACAGCAAAGACAATAATATGACATTTGAAAACTAGGAGAAACATTTTTGTACAATATTTGACAAAATGACTTAACATTTAAAGACAATCTGACAAATCAGCGCAATGACAGGAGTAAAGGACACAAGCAAACAGTTTATTAAAAGGAGGAAACAACGTCACATCAGTATAGGAGAAGCATGCTAGTTCTATGTTAATGCAATTGATTGAACCAAAACAAAAGGAACTTTGGTTTTGCTTGCCAAATTGACAAATAATGGTAATATTCAAAGCAAGGAGAAAATTACCTGGAAAAAATCCATTCACATACAATATTCAAAGAACCCTGAATGCACACACTCTGACCCAGAAATTTATCTCTACAGAACCATGGATCCTCAGAGTAGAAGAAGCCATGTTCAAAGTCACTTCAGTATCAAATAAGGAGAAGTGGATTAAACATTTTTAGTACACAAGATACAATAATTTAAAAGTATTGATGGTACACTTTTGATAACTGTCATCTAATTACTGATGCTGAAAAAGCACAACACATACCATATGATCCAAATTTCATTTAAAAATTGACATGCAAATACATATATTTTAGAGTTGTGCATAAAGTTGGAAGGAATTAGGGGAAATATTAGAAACAACCCTAATTGATGGTGACAATGGATTTAAAATTTAGTTGCATTAATTTGTTTCAAAATTCTCTTTGATATGCATATTTACCTTTATAACTGATAAAAACCATTTGATTAAAAATTGACTTATATGGTTTCAGAATCCACTCAAGGCACAATAGCAAATATTTGTAGAAATTTTCTGTCCTGTATGTCTGTAATTACTGTTACACTCTTTCTTCTACAAATTTCTTTCAAAAGTATACTTGTATAAGATGTTTCTGTTGACTATATGTTCTTAATTTTTCTTTTTCTGAAGAACAAAATACTCTGACCCAATTGAAAGCCATAGAATATAAAATCACCCTTTAGTGCCACATTACATAATAATATGTAGACTTTGTAGTACTCTATGTCCCTTCCTTTGTCTAATTCATAGGCATTATATTGGTAACAATTATGTTGTAATAATTATATTGGTAGCAAGCTTGAGTATATACAATCCAAAATTACTTATTTGGCCAATTTAGCCAATGCCAAGAGCTCTCTCCAACCAACATGACCAACACAGAGAAGAGTATACTTGCTTTGTATACTTCTGTTGCTTAGAACACCAATGTTTTTAGTTTTTCTCAAAGTAAAAATAGGTAACGTGGGAAATTTTTGTCATTGCTTAAAAATAGCTGCCAAAGTCAAGACATGTACTAACCTTCTAAGTTTGTTGGCTCCATATTGTGTTTGAAGGCACACCCCCTCCAAATGTCTGCACTCACCATCTGCTACTGATCCACAGAATAATGCACTCAAGTCTGGTGTTGCTTGGCATAGGCAAAGACAGTCAATGTCCAATCTCATCCAGACATGTGCACCATATCAGGAACCTTATGACACAATCCTCAACATCAAAGCAGCACTTTCAGGCCCCACTGCACATCAATCAAATAGGTATGGCAGTCCAGCTGATAGGCAGAATCTAAGCCAATGCTAGCTACTACTGTGTCTAGATCTCTCCAGTATGCCTGCAGCTCCCCTCCATTAAGATGATAGCTTCGGCTTAGGTTATTTTGCCAAAAGAAGTCCATGGAGTCACTCTGGCAAGAGGAAGGGTCTACATCAATGTCAATAACAACTTTCTTCTGTCGACCCTACCATCTGTCCCCCTGCTACCCACCTACTTTACTTTATGTGGACCTTGATGAATGGGATTTAGTTAGTCCAAGATTCTAGTTTAGCCAACCTTTGCAGATGGGGTCAACATGACTGCCCTCTGGGCCAAACTCCCCAAATGACATAACTGATGGCTTTCCTGCAGAACATCTTTTTGAAAATTTGACATCTTGAAAAAATTCATACCAACCAAGTTTTCAAATTTTGACTTTATGAGAAATGTGGTCTGTTTAATTCCTAGTAAAGATGATTATTTAATACTTAGAAAATCTGAATGATAAAGTACAAATAAGTTTTACTTCTACAATATGTGTAAGTGAAATACAACTGATAGATGAAAGTAAAACTTGGGTATTTTTTCAATTATTTCAATGTAGACTTAAGAAAAAGATGATAAAAATGATCAAAACCATAACAGCAACACAGAAGTAAAAAATACCATTCTGAATTAGATGCAAAAATTGTAGAAGATATTATATATGCTAAGTGTAATATAACCTCTTATATATCTATTATCCAGAAGTTGTATAGCATTAACATTATTCTGGTAGAACAGTAATCTTTAATATATGGTAAGAAAGAAAGAATAGGTTTTGATAAACCACACTTTTACATATTACAAAATATATGAAATTGAATAAATTAATATTTGCTTAAATGTAGTAAATAAAAATATTATATTGAGGCTAAGTATAGAACAGTTTCAATTAGGTAATTAAAAATAAACTCATAACTGAGCCAAAAGTCAAGTGAAACAATAGAAAATCTGAGAAAATGCAACAGTACTAGCTATGGTCAATTTAATACATCAAAATTATAAGTCTTTTTTTTCCTTTCAAGAAAAACTAAATGTCAGTCTACAATGGTCTCAGGCTCACCTAAAACAAACACAGAACGAATAAGTATAACATCTGAAACTTTACACAATTTATATTAGAAATAATTAAAATGTAAGTTCTTACCATAAACAAGAAAATAAATATGAAAATATATTCAATACTGTAAGGTAATATACAAAATTACCGAAAGTATCTATTTATAGTACTTTACACATACTATATATCTACTGAGGGTCCGATGAACTGAACAGAATCTAAATGAAAAGATTGTTACGATGACAGTTCACTAGATATCAACCAGATCCTTCCAAAATTATGGGAAACGGTTCCATTATTAATTTAATAGGTTTATCAGTTATTTTTAAGTTTACAAATCAAGATGAGTTCTGATTGTATCTAAATAAAATACAGTGGAATTATCTTTAGAGAAATCACAGGGTAATAAAAAGATATTTTTAATTTGAAGTATCTCTAAATTTTCTAGCATTCTTCAGTCAACTAAGATAATGCCATAGAAATTCTACATAAAACCTGAACTTAAAATGTTCTGGCCTAATCATCTGGCTAATCTCTTAGAGTTTTCCTGAAATATGCTTCTATCCTTTTTTCTATGGGAATTCTCCCACTGATTAACACAGAGAATGAGAATTTGGCCTGTGCTCTATAGGCACCATTGAATGTGGCCACCTGAGGCATGTAGGGAGGGCATCCAGCTGGCACACCACATGTTGCCCTGGAGTAGTGTACAATGAGAGGGAGATTTTGGCTAAGAATACCTGGGCAATCTCTACAAAGGTCCTGATTATGAAAAGGACTTCAGCATTGTCATTGTCTCATGAGTGTAGTATGAGCCAAAGAAACTTCTCTTTCTATGTTTATATATTACCAAGAAAAGAAAA
Source organism: Mastomys coucha (assembly GCF_008632895.1). Classification (NCBI taxonomy): domain Eukaryota; kingdom Metazoa; phylum Chordata; class Mammalia; order Rodentia; family Muridae; genus Mastomys; species Mastomys coucha. The sequence goes on along the minus strand of NW_022196894.1, from coordinate 40,926,834 downwards.
GAAAAAAAAAGCTCTTATAGGAACAATCAAAGAACTCCATAAAAGAGAAAATCTGGCTGACTGATACTAGAGCTTGAATATTAACCATGTCACTGGATAAAATTTTCTAAAAACTCTGCATACTTTAAAATTTTTAATATGAACTGAAAGTACAAGCTCCCTTAAATAAAGGATGCAAATGCATACAACAAAAATTTATGTCACCTATATAGCTGTTGTACTTTATATTGTAGAATAATTATATAGTTCATTATTCATATACTACTCATTTAAGAAGTCTGTTGTTTTTATTTTATTTTATACAATTTATGAGAAAGAAAATGCATGCATTTTAACTGTAACTACAATGAAATAATTTTGTCAATTTTGAGACTTTTTCAAAACACCATACGTGATTAAAACACATAATGCACTAGTATTTTTGCCAATTTTTGTTTTTAAACTAAAGCTGTTTTTGAATTACACAAGCAAAGCACAAAATCAGAATTTTAAAACTAGCGAACATATTTAAGGGTAAATTTTAAAATAAACCCACTTGATTCTTTGTTGAATTTTGTGAGATTCCACTGGAGCATGTGGTGGAGGGAGGAACTGTCCTCTGGCAAGGACGAACCACACCCACTGTCTTCTGTAAGTTTTGTTTAGAGTTTTCATACGCCTATTGAGTGGCTCTGGTGATATTTACAATACAAGTTTACTTCTGAAGGAATTTATGATGTCCCCAACTGTTAGCAACAATTACAGCTGGGTTTTATATTTGTGTTTATGTTATTTTGCATATAGACTCCAAAAACCAATGAAGAGAAAATTTGATAGAAAACATATCCTGGAATTGAAAGGCAGATTCCATCTATCAATATAACTAGTTGATAGTATTTTGAAGATACGGTTTGACAGGAAGGGAAACAAACAAACATAATGGCTTAAATATGCTGCTTCAGCCACTAGAGCTATCTGTCACTCAAAAGGTTTTTTCCTTGTATCACTAATTCAATGTCACATGAACACGGATTCTGACTTTTCAATGAATTTTGATGATAATTTATTTACATAAAGGAAAATACTTGATACTTTTGATACTTTTGTTTTCATGTAGGTCTTTTTGAACTTGCTTAAAACAATTTAACTGTACACTGAATTTACATTTTTCCCTAAAAGCTTAATCAAATTACAGGGATCACAGTGTCCCTAGGACTAATGAGTCCCAATTTATATTAGAGACAATAGAATCTTCAAGAGCTAAGGTATCAGCAGAAGATCATACTGCACAGCCAGCCTGCATTCAGAGTAGTCACTTGAATCCTAATATAGCCACTAAAAATTACTACTTTGTTTTTTATTAAATTATCATTTTACTTCATTCAAATATTTGGCAGGATAGATTTGAAGTGTAAATAGCAAAATAATTTTTCATTAGTTGAATTAGACTTTGTAATTTATAACCAATACAATTTGGCTTACATCATGTCTTTTTCTTGGGTATTTTAGGATCTTAATTCCCTGATGGCAATGGAAGCTCTAGGAAGCTGGACTATGCTAATATTCAATTTATTCCTTCCTCTACCTTCCAATAATCCAAGAGGCCAAAACCAAAACCAGGATGTTCATTGCTGATCATCCCATCTAAATATTGATGCTTCTAAAACATGTACTTTGAGATTTTCTTCATTTTAGAATTACAGGTGGAAAGTCACTTCTCTGATATACACTGCATGCAATGAGGAAGGAGGCAGTCCTACAAAATGCATATGTAGGCAATGGTTTTTCACCTCTGCATGTTGCAGAAAATCCCACTGAGTTAAGTAGAGTTCTACCAAGGCCACTTAAACATATTAGCCTATTATGCTCCACATTTCTTTATTGTTCTCGAAAAGCTAATGAAATGTTCCACTGCAGTGTTTATGCTGGAGTACTTTTAAAGGCATTTTCAAAGTGATGTTTCTCTCTGAACTCCAGAAGGGGTTTCCACTTCCTGAAAATATTTAGTAGACCATGCAGAGTCCATGCAGCCTCACTACTGTGACTATTGAGACTCGCAGCTAATGGTGAAATAGACTTAACTGTAGTCACTTGGGGTTTCAATGTGGTCTTTAACACCACTGCAAACTGACAAGAATTAGAAAGCCGGCATGGCAGACATGCTCCACGGTGCTACTACCATGTGACCAGGTTTAATGTAGTGTGTATAGTCTAGACATAGATAAAACAGTGGTGGTTAGTTTTAGTGTCAGAGTACCTGTAAAAGTGAATAGTTGTTTCTCCAGAGTCAACTATATTTACGAAAATAAGGAAATATCTATTTCTGAAAATCAAGTTATAAAATCACACATTTCCAACATCTTTTTCTTGTATACTGTTGTTTATTCATCTGACAATCAGCACTACAATTTGCTGGCTTTATGGTTCATAAACAAACAAACAAACCCCACTGTATTGGAGGAATCATATAGCAGGCAAAGAAATGAAAATAAAGTTCACTAAATTAGCTACTTATTTAAATTACAACTGAAATTAAGACATTATGCCTTGATTTACCAAACATAGCAATCTCATCTCCCAAACATTAGCAGTGATGAAAGGCATGGGTATTAAAACTATTAAAACTAAGAGTCTTAATTATTAAAGCTGAGATTTAAAATGTGGTAATGGACTGAGGATTGAATGAATCATAGACTCCTGCTGAACTGCTATGCAATGTTTTGCCAAAATGCCATTTCTTATACAGTAATTCTCAAGAATAAATACACAAAGAGTTTGGTTATTTCCTAAAACTAAAGTACAATAAGTATGTCAAGTAGTTTGGTTATTTTCAAGAAATCATATGATATACCTAAAAGTCTTTTTAAAAGAGTTATTGATCTGACTTCTATTGGATAATTCCAAGAATACCTTGTTTTCTTTCCAAATTAGATATGAACATTCAACACAAACATTGAATTTAAAGAATGTCAATAGCCTTCCCCATTTTTTATTTGATTATATAATACTTCTGTGAATACTAACAGATAAAACCATCAGAACACAAGAATAGTTTCTAGTTATACTAGAATATTAATCTGACTGAACGGTCAGTCACAAGTAAGCAGTGCAGCACAGTGTTTCAAGAATAAAAAGAACTCATTAAATAACTATAGATTTATCTTCAGCCTGGAAGTATCCCAGAAAGTAACTGACTCCATTATAAGAGAATGGAGACAGAGTAAGAGAGGGACTGGTAAGACACACACTTTCACTCTAAGCATGGAGAACTGTCTAAAATCAGTGAGAATTTGTGTATGCGATCACATTATAGCCTCTTTAATAATGGGGCTATTGTAGCATATGGAACACTAGAATGAGCACAAGGAGACTCTGTTGTGCCTAATGCTGCCATTACCCACTTGAACCATCTTGTCAAGTTGCTTAACATTTAGGTACACCAGGGCTTTGCCTCTCTTTGTCTGAAGTGCAGAGATTTAGATCCCTAAGTTCCCTTCCAACTGCAGCACTTTATGTCAGCTTGTTTATAAAATCAAGTAATAATTAACCTTGTTTCAATTGTTATGCAATAGTTACTAATCAAAGTGAATGACATACTCTCAGCTTAAACTAACTTACAGTTAACAGTCTTATTATAATCATCTTTCTAAAATATAAGAGGACATATATAACTATATTTACTCATTCTTTACATTTTAGAAATATTTATTGATCAATGCTCATCAATTATTTATAAAATTCAAGTTACAAATAACATATTTATAAAATTAATTTAATCAATGAATAAATGCATACAGTGTACACTTGTCAAATCTAGAGTTTTGTTATTTATCCCTCACATCATTGTCATTCCCCAAAATCACCTTAATAACCTTGGCCATATTCCTGATACTGGAAATATATAGAACGCTCCTGGCTGTACTATGGTGGATTCCAGAGTACAGATGAGTTACAGACTTCTACTGCTTATGTTTCCTTATCAAGTTCTAAAATTTTAACAGCCAATAAAGTTAGTTGGTCATAGACTGGTATTTTATGAGTAAAAACAAAACCATGAGAACAATGGATACCAGGTCCTAGCAGTTAAGCACTTTCACTCCTAGACACACTTTCCAAGCACACTACCTTCTCTGTATTCTGCTAATTGATAAGGTCAGATACTATGAATCCAGAAGGTACATACTGGAAAACCAAAGGTCATTTGAAAGGTATAGTGAAGGTCAAGAGGAAGTCCCTAGGCCTATCACAGAAGTCTCACTAGAGGGTGCTCTTGGGCTTTTATGAATTTTCCAGTCTTCAGAAATAAAATCAAATATTGTTTAGAGAACACAGTCTGCCTCAACATAAGTTAGACTCCATCATGGAACCCACATCATCTACTTCAACACAGATATAAAGACTTCTTTTAAAAAAAATTTCACTTGTAATCATCTTGTTCTATGAGTTGTATACATAAGATTTCAGAAACATGAGATCTTAGGGGGTCTCCAGGTCGACATTCCAATAACACTGAACATATACTCAATATTTCTTTTTTTTAATTTTCTTTTTCTTTGTTTTTCATTTACTTCTTTACTCTTTTTACATACTGACCGCATTTTTTAGCAGCTGTTATTATTATTATTTTTTAATCTATATTTATACTCTGTGTGTGTGGATATGGATGAAGAGACAGCTGTGGGTGCTGGGAACCAAACTCTTCTATTTTTGGTTGTGAGCCTAGCCTTTAATGATTGAGACATCTTTCCATCCCTCAATATTTCTTGACTCTTCTTTACATATAAAAATAATATTATGGTTTTTATATGATATCACAGTAAAGTTTAAGAACTACTGCTTATGCTAAAATTTCTCTATAGATGTGGTTTTGCATTTTGCATTTTAATATTTATACTATCCTCTCTAATGATAACTTCTTTCAATAGAGCATATCATTTCCCGACATATATTGAGAAAACAGAAATGGTATATTACTATGTTGTATATTTTTAATATTTATTATACTAGGAAGGATAAAATAGGTTTTACTTTTACACATTAAAAATTAGAAATGGCATGCCCAAGATTATGATTTCTCTAACAAACTGCACTGCATAGATGAGTACTTTATCTGTGTGAAATAAGGATCCTCTGCTCTGCTTACAGTCATGCTGGCAGCCGCAGACCTGCCACACACACTGTCAGGTATGGTAGCTTTAGCATCTTTAGGTTTGGCAGTGGAACTCAGTGGATTACTAAGTTTGCCAGAACCTCCAATTTGGCTAAACTTAATGATTCATTATCCCTTACCTGAATTAAGCTCATGAATTTCTCTTTAAAATCTGCTTAAATGTTCTTTGACAAAAAAATTCAAGGTTATGTAGTAGCAAATTATAATTCATGAATCAGTGTAAAATGCAAAATTCCCAATTTGATATCAGATATATCTGTAATCTATGAATTGTAGTTCACCATTCAACATCCTCAATGGATTGGAACAAGTATGAAAAAATTCCAAAAGTTTGAGTTTTTCTCCAAGCTCTTCTATAGCTCTTCATAGTCATTAAGTTACTAGAACCCTGGTTTGTGACAAACCACTGGTTTGTGACATACCATATAGCTTATGTTTAGGAATTTGATACATCGTATTGTCTCATTCATCATGCAGAGGACAGAGCAGCAAGCATATATTTAAAATGTACTTCATCCAAGTTAGGTATGAATGAGCTTAAACCACACTACTAAGAATTGGCAAAATTCCCATGGATACTGTGGAAATAAAAAGAATCAATGAAAAGACGTAATTATTTTAGTCCTAGATATAATTAATTTGTGGGAGAGGTCATTTTATTTCAAATACATCCAAGTTTCTCCAAACACAGGTCAATGTTTTCTGGATAATGGTAGAAAAGACTCATTTGGTTTCAGTTTGCCCACTTTGATATTCATCTCTATAACATAGTTAAATAAAATGTTTTTATAAATCTGCATATCTGCTAAAAAGGGCTCAAGCTGAGGCAGAGTGACAAGCATTGTTGATTGAGACATGAAAACCTCTTAACTACTCATAAGTGTTCTTTCTGTGATTTTTTTCTTCTCGTCTTTTTTTTTTTAAGTCAGAGTAAAAGAAACAGAACAGTGTACCACATTTTATGAATCACATCACTAGAGGTTTTTAGGTAGAGGTGACATATGGAATATAAATCCCACCCAATTAGTTTTCAATTAGGAAACAAATACACAGAAAAAGTTACACCCTATCTGCACCCTACGCTGTTAGTATGCAGTGGGTCTTATTTAGCTGAGTTCTGAGTTCCTGACCCACTGCACTTTCTACTGCACAGCTTTCCATACTGCTTGATATTTCATAGGGATTTGTATGACACATCATAATTTGCTGTTGAGTTCCGCTGAAATTTCAGAGAAAGAAGGCATGAGGCAAATTGTTTTTCAGCAACTAGCTCTTCAATGTGAGCAACGCTCACAGGCTTCAATAATCCTCATGACAGTCTAGGTCTACTGGCCTATGTGAGGATGAACACTCATTAAAAATGTATGCATCACAAAATACAATTAATGTTCTTCCTGACAACAGGGGCCTTGTGTGTTTCTGCAGTTACTGCCCTCCGTCATCTTGAATCCAAGAGGCACCCTGTATTTCTCTGAAAGTCTTCCCAGCATGAAAGTACTGCTTACCTTGGAGGAACAAGAGTGCAGGTGTACTCTTTGCTTTAAGAAGACACACTAAACTAAAATCTGAACTTACAGATCAGATAAATTAGGGGATGATTATTCACATTATAAAAGGATTCACCACAGGATGCTTTTAAATCATAAGCTGTTCTACTGCATTTTAAATAACTTGATTTACAAAGCTTCCTTTATAAGCACTATTCACAATTCAGAGTTCAAGGTCCTTTATCCAAAAGCTGTGAGAGATTGATAGATAGGAAGTCCTACTTATTATTACCTCATAGGCCATGCTTTCTTTTTTATGTAAGAAAGTAATTAGCATTATAATCCATATTTGAAAACATAATGATTTTTGTTCTTAGAATGTTTAGTATTCCTATGTGCCTGGCACAGTGCTAAGCATGTAGGAGACTCAGGTGATTGGCTCCTCCTCACCAGGAATCTAGGAGATTAATACAATTATCCTAATTATAGGTGAGGAAACTGGAGCTCAGAGAAGTACTGGGTAGCTTTACACTTATGGTAATCATATAGGATGGCATGAAGAGTCACAAGTCAGAACTATATGGAGCTTTTCAATGCTTTATAATATGTCTTAACATTAAATTTATGCTCTTTACTTAACACAACTATGCCTAACTGAGCATAGTTGTGTTCCAATGTACTACCGCAGTACCACGCCTGTTCCTAGCATTAGTGTGTCACTCAAGCACCCTGACACAGAGATGGGAGACATCCAATTATCCCAATTTTTTTTAAAAATATATATCCCAGACCTGAAGCTGTACTACTGAGCAACTGTGATAAAAACTGTATGGTACTGGTACAGTGACAGGCAAGTAGATCAATGGAATAGAATTGAAGACCCAGAAATGAACCCACAAACCTATGGCCACTTGATCTTTGACAAAGGAGCTAAAACCATAAAGTGGAAAAAAAGACAGCATTTTCAAAAAATGGTGCTGGATCAACTGGCTGTTAGCATGTAGAAGAATGCAAATTGATCTATTCCTATCTCCTTGTACAAAACTCAAGTCCAAGTGGATCAAGGACCTCTACATAAAACCAGATACACTGAAACTAACAGAAAAGAAAGTGGGGGAGAGCCTGGAGCACATAGGCACAGGGGAAAATTTCCTGAACAGAACACAAATAGCTCATGCTCTAAGATCAAGAATTGGCAAATGGGACCTCATAAAATTGCAAATTTTCTGTAAGGCAAAGGACACTGTCAATAGGACAAAAGGGCAACCAATAAATTGGGAAAAGACCTTTACCAATACTATATCTGATAGAGGGCTAATATCCAAGGTATACAAAGAACTCAAGAAGTTAGACTCCAGAGAGCCAAATAACCCTATTCAATAATGGGGTGCAGAGCTACACAAAGAATTCTCAACTGAGGAATACCAAATGGCTGAGAAGCACCTAAAGAAATGTTCGACATCCTTAGTCATCAGAGAAATGCAAATCAAAACAACCCTGAGATTCCACCTCACACCAGTCAGAATGGCTAGGATAAAAAACTCAGGTGATAGCGGATGCTGGCGAAGTTGCAGAGAAAGAAGAACAAACACTCCTTCATTGCTGATGGGATTGTAACCTGGTACAACCACTCTGGAAATCAGTTTGGCGGTTCCTCCAGAAATTGGACATAGTACTACCAGAGGACTCAGCAATACCACTCCTGGGTATATACCCAGAAGATGCTCCAACATGTAATAAGGACACATGCTCCACTATGTTCATAGCAGCCTTATTCATAATAGCCAGAAACTGGAAACAACCCAGATGTCCATCAACAGAGGAATGGATACAGAAAACGTGGTACATATACACAATGGAGTATTACACTACACAGCTATTAAAAAAATGAATTCATAAAATTCTTGGGGAAATGGATGGATCTGGAGAAAATCATCCTAAGTGAGGTAACCCAATCACAAAAGAACACACATGGTATGTGCATTCTCTGATTAGTGTATTTTAGCCCAGAAGATCAGAATACACAAAGTACAATCCACAAACTACAAGAAACTCAAGAAAAGGGAAGACCAAAGCATGGATACTTCTTTCCTACTTAAAAGAGGGAAAAAATATACATGGAAAGAGTTGTAGAGACTAACTAGGGAGCAGAGACTGAAGGAAGGACAATCCAGAGACAATTACACCTGGGAATCCTTCCCATATTCAATCATCAAGTCCAGACACTATTGTGGATGCCAGCAAGTGCTGGATGACAGGAGCCTGATATAGCTGTCTCCTGAGAGGCTCTGACAGTACCCGACTAATACAGAACTAGAGGCTCACAGTCATTCATTGGACTGAGTACAGGGTCCCCAATGAAGAAGCTAGAGAAAGGACCCAAGGAGCTTTCAGCCCCTTAGGACAAACAAAAATGTGAACTACCTAGGACCCTCAGAGCTCCCAGGGACTAAAACTCCAACCAAAGAGTACACATGGTGGGGACTAATGGCTCCAGCAGCATGTGTATAGCAGAGGATGGCCAAGTCTGTCATCAATGGGAGGAGAAGCCCTTGGCCCTGTGAAGTTTCTATGACCCAGTGTAGGGGAATGCCAGGGCTGTAAGCAGGAGAGGGTGGGGTGGTGAGCAGAGGGAGGGGGGAGGGAACAGGGGTTTGTTTTTGTTTTTGTTTTATTTTATATTATTTTTTGGAGGTGTGTGTATATATATCCCTATATATGCATATATATATAGGGATATATATATATGTGTATATATATATATATATATATATATACATACACACACACATATGGGGATATATGAATACAGATTGTGTTCATTTTGCTCTCCCTGTGTTTTTCCCTAAGACACAGAGAATTTATGCATGTTATTGCCAGGTAGTTATATAACTAAGTGCTCACATAATTGCATAGGATAGACTATGAGCTCTAGACCCGTCAGGCATGGGTTTAGAACCAGATCTTTACCACTTACTGGTTCTGTTTCCTTCTCAGATTTACTCAGTCTCTCTGCGCTTTAGTTCTGTCTACCAACTCTGATATAAAAATAGTATGGAGTTCTAGAAAACAAGCCATAAGGAGACTTAGGGAAAGTACCACATGAATGTTTGTCATTGATGTTACCCAAGTAGATGAACACGTAGTTAAGAAATAATGACTAAAATCATTGTATGAGAGTGACTGTAATTAATGTTAAGAATAAAGAAGTCAAACTCTATGGTAAAAGGCACTGCACACCAGGACCAGGCACTTGTTTCTCAATCCCAGTTTTTTAATAGGCCTAGGCAGAAAGCTCCCTGGCTACTTGCTTTATCTACTCTCACATATTCAATGAAGGAAGGGGCCTATGCCTCCCCTGCTAGAATGAAATGATTGTAGAATTCTAGAATCCCACAATCCAACTCCCCTTAGGCAGGCCCTGCTCAAAGTTCATTGCTAATTATATGTGAAGCCTGCCATTAATTGCCAACTTTTTATCTGAAATTTAATATAGAATCTGTTGAGGTTTCACACATTTTAACTATATTACTTCCATTAAGGAGGATAAGCATCAGATAGTCTATAGATGTGTCTCCTAGAAAACAACGGCTATTGTGATTGCACAAAGGGAAATTTACTGTTAATTCTGTGATGATAACCCAAAGTCCTATTCTGCCTGAGCCACAGAATCCTTCCCTCTGTCATATGTCATGGTGAGATATGGCCTAATCCATGTCACCATGCTAACTGACTACAAGTTATTGCTCAAGAGGTTGTCCCAGAACTCCCCACAAACAATACAGGATATTGCATTGCTGTTGGTTGTCCTTTATAACTAGATGGAAAGACTATTTCTGAAGGCACAGTACAAGCCCTCTGGCTGCATACAGAAATCAATCTATGACTGTGAAACTTTCTGCTTATTGGCAGAAATTTGACTCACAGTCCTATGCATTTTGGCATTAGAGAAAGAGGTATTAACACTCTACCCTACATTCTATAATACTCATCTGTCAGGCAAGATTTGGCTACTGGCATAAGAGTGCCAAAGTTGGTTAAGGGAGTAACCATCCACTTTCTGATTGGGTTTGAAGCCAGGAGAGAATTCCAATCTTGTCTATAAAACTTCACTGATAGGGAAGTCATAGTTCTGAGTTAGAGGGGCATGCTCTTGTTGTTTTGCTAAATGGTTATGTTGTCAAAATACTTTCTTAATATTTATGATTTTATTTGTACATTTTTGATACTCTCAAGTTTGATCAGAGACACACTTTTACACTGTATAGTAGTTTTTACAGGGAATCATAAATAGTCAAAGTGCTAAGGAAAAGTGACAGTGACAAGCTACCCCAAATGAGACATACGTACCACCTATCTGTCACTCACCAACAGGTTCAAAGAAGAAAAAGAAGAAACATTATAAAAAACAGGGTGGGAAGAGGTGCTGCAAGTGCTGTCTTCTGGATATGACATAACCTTATACTAATGAACACATAGCAATGATAGTAGTTTCACAAGCTCAAGTCAGTCAAACTTCCAGCACAGATGAAAGGAGCTCACAGGTTCTTATCTGTGATCAGAAGGTACTGGCCTTTGGCAGGTGCTGGGGAATGGAGAGTCACCTTTTTTGGAGGAATAGCCACTGGTAGGTTGCCCATGCATCAATGGACAACCTCAATACTGATGTGTCATTAATTGGGCTCAGTGTCCTATTAAAAATAAACATTTAAAAGAGAACATAAAGTTTGGAAGGGACCCTGATGTGGGAGTGTGCAGGCTTGGGGGAGAAAAACCTGGAGGAGCAAGGGATGGACATGATAAAAATAATTTTTCTATTCATCCAGTTTGGACTTTTTTCTTAATAAATTCACTCTTCTTTAAATTTGCTTCATACTTTGATTTATTTGAATATGTATTTTTAGCTGCTTTTATTATAGCTGGGCATGGCAGTGTTTCCCATGTGACTTATTATCCATCTCCAGATTTAACATAGTCATGTGGCTGATACCAACACCATGACAGTTATCATTAAATTTATTCTAAAGTAAATTTACAACAGCCTATTTACAATAGCCATTTCAAATTCACTAATTATAATTTTTTATCATCTTCTAACTAGACATTAGGCACCAGACATTATATTAAGGTAAAATGACATTATTATTATGTTCCTAAAGGCTACGAAACATATATTTTTAAAATTCTATATGTCTAAAGACAGTACTTAAAGAGAATTAAGCGTGTATATGAACAAACATATGTATGAGTATGTGTGTCTTTCTACCTGTGAGGAGTATATGGGCATGAATATATGTGAAAGGGCCAGAGTACAACCTTGGGTGTTGCTCCTTATGTGCTGTCTAATATTTCTGGACACTGAGTCTTTCATTAGTCTCGAACTGTCTCGAACTCTCCAAGTAGGCTACTTATGTTCCCACATTACAAGTGACAATATTTTAGTTTAACATTTTGTTTGATGGTTGACTTACAGAAATTGACTAAATAGGCAAAGGTGATTATGATCATTTTAGAATATGCACAATGTCCTCTCTGTAAGAAGGACTTTGGTATTTAGTTCTCACTCTAGCCTTTGCATTGTAAGGAGCAATCTGAGGCACACTGAAAGCTAAGGTTTTATCATGCAGAGCATGCCTGCCAGAACACCAGGTAGGAAGCCAGTAGACCTTTTCCTTCTCTCTCTGTTATGCCTTACAAACTCAAAAAGACTGAACACTCCCTACTGAATGAAAAACGAGTAAAGACAGAAACAAAGAAAGAATTGAATGATGTTTTAGATTTGAATACATAGCATATTCAAACTTATGAGATACAATGAAAATGGTGCTAAGTGGAAAGTTCATAGCACTAACTGCCTTAAAAAAATCAGAGAAATCTTAATACTAGTAACTTATCAGTGTACTGGAAAGCTCTAGAGTAAAAAGAAATAAATACATCCAAAAGTAGCAGACTGCAGGAATTATTCAAACTAAGGGCTAAAATCAAAATAAAATAGAAACAAAGAGAATTACAGGCCAATTTCCATTATGAACAAAAATGCAAAAATACTCAATATAATACTTGGAAACTGAATCCAAGATCATCCAAGAAGATCAAGTAATCTTCATATAAGAGATGCAGGATGGTTCAATGTATGAAAATAAGTGAACGCAATTCATCATATAAAAAAACTGAGAGCAAATCACCACACAATCATTTCATCAGATATAGAAAAAGCTTTTTGACAAAATCCCAAATCTCCTCATGAGAAACATCCTGAAGAGATTAGGGATACATAAGGGACATAATAAAGGAAATTTACAATGAGCCTATACATAATATCAAATGAAGTAGAGAGAAATTCAAAGCAATTCCACTAAAATCAGGAACAGGGCAAGGTTGTCCATTCATCCACTCCCTATGTAGTCAATATAGTACTTGAAGCTTTAGCTAGAGCAAGAAGACAACTAAAAAAGATGAAGAAGTGAGCAACTGGAAAGGAAGAAGCCCAAGAATCATTATTGGCAGATGATATGATAGTATACATAAGTGAACCTAAAACTTCCACCAGGGAATTTCTATAGCTGATAAACATCTTCAGCAAAGTGGCTAGATACAAGATTAAATAATAGTAATAAAACCAGTAGCCCTCCTATATACAAATGACAAATAGGCTGATAAAGGAATCAGGAAAACAACACCTTTTGCAATAGCCTCAAATAATATAAAATGTCTTGGGGTAACTCCAACAAAGCAAGCGAAAGATATGTATGATAAAAACTTCAAGTCTTTGAAGAAGAAACTGAAAAAAATATCAGAAAATAGAAAGATCTCTCATGTTCATGGATAAGTAGGATCAACAGGAAAGATGGCCAGCCTACCAAAAGCAATAAATAGGTTCACTGCAATCCCCATCAGAATTGCAACACAATTCTCTACAGTTATGCAAAGACAATTCCCAATTTTATATGGAAAAGCTAAAACTCAAGATAGCTAAAAACCATCCTAAACAATAAAAGAACTGCTATAAGCATCTCCATTCCTGACTTCAAGTTGTATTTCTGAACTATAGTAATAAAAACCATATAGTGTTAGCATAAAAAGACACTTTGATCAATGGAATCAAATTAAAGATATAGACAAAAATCCACACACTTATGAACATCTGATTTTTTTTATTTTAAAAAAAAAATCCAGAAATGTACATTGGAAAAAAGTCAGCATCTTTATGGTGAAACTGGATGTCTACAGGTAGAAGAACACAAACTCTACTTGCAACTTTCATTTGCCTGCTGTAATTGTAGTCTCTGATCTTACTGCTGCATAGGCTCACCCTTTCTAGTTCTTTCTGAACTCTAACTAGTTGTTTTAACTCAGATGTTAAAGCTCACACTCCCCTCCACGCTGACTGATTCAATTTGGCTTCTCTGAGCATCTCACTGAATTTCTCTGCTTGGCCTCAAACTAACTCTGGCAATTTGTTCTATCCTTCTGGCTCCTTTTCATTCTCTGGCTTCAACTGCCTCTGCTGAGTTACACCAAACTGCATGAATTCACAAAGGTTCCTCAACTCCAGAGCACTTACTGAACTGACTCCCAATCGACTCACTTTCCCTGAGCTGCTCTTAAATAACTTTTCTTTCCTGTGTTGGTCTCTGAACTCCTTCTGTCAATCTGTTCTCTGATTCATCACTTTGTCCCTTAATTTGAAGTCACTTTCAAAATATGGCTGCTTCCTTCTACCAACTAACTTCACTTTAAAGGTGTGTACTAAGGGCATTAAAGAAGTGTCTACACATTCCAGCCAGAGCACACAGACCTAGGCCTTTGGATGTAATCCCTTACCAAAGCAAGCCATGTTGCTGGATTAAAAGTCCTTTACAACAAATGGATCTATATTTGTCACCCTGTACAAAATTCAAGTACACATGGATCAAAAAAGTCAAGATTAAACTAGATACACTGAACCTGATAGATGAGAAAGTGGGAAATAGCCTTGAACACATTGATATAGGAGATAAATTGGCTTTCAGAACGAAATACTGATAGCACAGGTATTAAGATTCAAAATTAATAAAAATAGACCTCATGAAACTGAAAATCTTTTTTTAGGGCAAAAGACACTGTCATTTGGACAACATAGCAGACTACAAAATTGGAACAGATTTTTAGTCAGCTCCACATCCAGAGGGATAATATTTAAAATACATAAAGAACTCAAAACTGTGGTATTAAAAATCCAATTAAAAACATGGTACAGAGAATTCTCAATAAAGGAATTCAAAATTGATCAGAAACAGAAATGTTCAGCATCCTTAACCATCAAGTAAATGCAACTCAAAACTACTTTGAGGTTTCATCTTACACCTGACAAAATGGCTTACATCAGTAACAAAACATGACAGCTCATGCTTGTGGGGATACGGATACGGAGTAAGGGAAACACTCCTTTATAGTTGGTGGGAGTACAAACTTGTACAACCACTATGGAAATCAGTATGGCAGTTCCTCAGAAATTTGAGAAATGATCTTGCTGAAGACCCCAATATACAGCTGTTGGGCATATACTCTAAGGAAGGTCCATTCTACCACAAGGACACTTGCACAACCATGTTTATAGCTTTATTCATAATAGCCAGAAACTAGAAAAAGCCTAAGTATCTGTCAGTAGAAGAATGGACAAAGAAAATGCCCTATATTTATATAATGGAGTATTACTCAGCAATTAAAACACACCATCAAATTATCAGGAAAATGGATGGAGTTAGAAAACTTCACCCTGAGTAAGGTAATTGAGACACAGGAAGAAAAATGTAGCAGGCACTCACTTGTAAGTAGTTATCATAAAGTAAATGATAACCAAGATACAACCTGTAGACCCAGAGAGTAGGTAAAGACTAGGTATCTAGTGGAGATGCATAGATCCCTGTGAGAGCAGGACATAGAATACATCTTACGGTGGACTGGGGGAGGGTAGGAATGGAAGCAGGAGTGTGTGTGAGTGTGTGTGTGTGTGTGTGTGTGTGTGTGTGTGTGTGTGTGTGTGT
>NW_022196894.1:40906346-40911116 GCF_008632895.1 Mastomys coucha | reverse complement strand
TGTGTGTGTGTGGCAAGGGGATGGGGTGGAGAGAGAGAGTGAGTGGAAAGAAGCACCTGGGATTGTTGAGCTATCTGCTTATTTTTTTTTATAGGACTCTTGACAGGGAGAACAAGTGGGTCTCTGACTCTTATGCCTATTTTTGGGACTCTTTTCCTTCCATTGGATTGCCATGTCCAACTTTGATACAATAATTTTTGGATCATCCTATTATATTTTCATGCTTGGTTATTATCTCTTAGAGGTCCTTTTTTTTTTTTCTAAAGAGGGACAGAATGGACTGTATCTGTAGAGAAGGAAAGGCAGACAGGGCTATAATAAAGATATATAAGAAAAGAATCTATTTTCAATAAAAAGATTTTATCACATATATGTAAGCTTTATATTCTAAAAGGCAGAAATCACAGAAAGTCAGAGGCAATCAAGAGAAAGCTGGAGACTCCTGGTATCTATCTTCATTTTCAGTAAGATTCCAGAGTGCTGTATGTTTTGTTTTGAGGAGAAATCAGAATATAAAAAATATATAAAATATAGAGAGATTTACTAAAATATCAGTACAATATAATTCAGGTTTCCTGACACTAACATTGCTGTGGCAGCTTTGTTTCCTAATGTTTGTATTATAATTCTAGGTGTGTTGCAGTAAATGCACTCCACAAATGGAGTCACTTTAGACATATTACATTATATATGCACAGTCATCCTTCAAAATGGACAGGGGTAGCTGTTTAGAAACAGAATTTATCAAGTATTCAATAGAGAATGAATTCACTATTTTAATCGTATTCTAATATTTCCTAAATTTTCCAGTAGTCACTAATGGGATCACAGAATCTCATAGATGGGCACTGCTAACCTTAGCTTACAGACTGAAATCAGAAGGACCCAAAAATTTGAAAAGAATTGTACATGGTCACCAATTTTTGATAGTAGTAGATGAACTTAGACCTTCATTATTGGAATCCCAATGTTCTTTCAATTATTCTCAGAGCAACCTTGCTAAAGGATATATCAGAATGTACTAATGCATGGAAGATGAAGGAACCCGTTATCTTGTATGTCATCACCCAAGATAAACAAACAAAGCCACTGAAATATATCACCCACTGACAGTTTGGTAATATAGATAGAATATTTTAAATCCCAAGATACACTGCATTTTTTATGTATGGTGGGATAGGCCATGTATGTGAATGGGATTTGTGTGTGTGGTGTATACATATGAGTACAGTAGCACAGGAGGCTGAGACAGGGTTTCTTTCTTTTTTTTTTTTTTTGATTTTTTTTATTAGATGTTTTCTTTATTTACAATATCTCCTTTCCCAGGTTCCCCTCAAAAAGAAAATAGAAAAATAAAATAAAATAAGAAAAAAATAAAAATAAAAAACCCCCAAACTAAAACAATCTCCTGTTCCCTCTCCCCTCCCTCTGCTCACCACCCCACCCTCTCCCACTTCCTGGCCCTGGCATTCCCCTACACTGGGGCATAGAACCTTCACAGGGCCAAGGTCCTCTCCTCCCATTGATGACCAACTTGGCCATCCTCTGCTATACACATGCTGCTGGAGCCATCAGTCCTCCCCTGTGTACTCTTTGTTTGGAGTTTAGTCCCTGGGAGCTCTGAGGGTACTAGTTAGTCCATATTGTTGTTCATGCTAAGGGGCTGCAAACTCTTCAGCTCCTTGGGTCCTTTCTCTTCATTGGGGAGCCTGTACTCAGTTCAATGGTTGGCTGTGAGCCTCTACTTCTGTATTAGTCAGGTACTGTCAGAGCCTCTCAGGAGACAGCTATATCAGGCTCCTGTCATCCAGCATTGTTGGCATCCCCAATAAGTGTCTAGATTTGATGACTGAATATGGGTAGGATTCCCAGTTGGAGCAGTCTCTGAATTGTCCTTCCTTTAGTCAATGCTCCAAACTTAGCTTCTACAACTCCTTCCATGGGTATTTTGTTCCCCCTTTTAAGAAGGAATGAAGTATCCTCATTTTGGGCTTCCTTGTTCTTGAGTACCTCACACCAGTCAGAATGACTAGGATAAAAAACTCAGGTGACAGTAGATGCTGGCGAGGTTGTGGAGAAAGAGGAACACTCCTTCATTGCTGGTGGAATTGCAAGCTGGCACAACCACTCTGGAAATCAGTTTGGTGGTTCCTCCAGAAATTGGACATAGTACTACCAGGAACCAGCAATACCACTCCTGGGCATATACCCAGAAGATGCTCCAACATGTAATAAGGACATGTGTTCCACTATGTTCTTAGCAGCCTTATTTATAATAGCTAGAAACTGGAAACAACCCAGATGTCCATCAACAGAGGAATGGATGCAGAATATGTGGTACATTTACACAATGGAGTACTACTCAGCTATTAAAAACAATGAATTTATGAAATTCTTGGGGAAATGGATGGACCTGGAGAATATCATACTGAGTGAGGTATCCCAATCACAAAAGAACACACATGGTATGCATTCTCTGATAAGTGGATATTAGCCTAGAAGATCAGAATACACAAAGTACAATCCACACAGCATAAGAGACGGGGTTTCTTACTAAACAGGAAGCATAAAGTTTTAGTTAGGCTGCTTAGTCAGAGAGCTCCAGATATCTGCCTGTCTCTACCTGCCTCCACCCCCCCACCCCCAATGCTGGGATTACCAGCATGTGCAGGCATGTCCCGCTTTGAATGTGGGAGCTGAGTGTTCGAATTCAGGTTTTCGTACTTTTAGAGAAAATGCTCTTATTGAGACTTTCCACCCATTGTATTTTATATATAGAAAAGATAATGACAATAGCTCCATATTTTAGTACTTCAGAATCTTTAACTTTCCAAATTGTATAAGAAATTCTCACTCTTAACTTTTAACTTGTTAAGAAGGAAATGTTTAACAAAACCAGAGGTAAGCCCTCCCACCATGGAAATTATATAAGGCCGTCTATTATAAGTTATACACAAAGATGCCCGGAATTCAGCTGCTATCAGAAATGATAATAAACGTCTGTGTAGGGTCAGTCTCTTTGCCAAAGATTAACACCCCCCCACACCTTTAGGAAGAATTTTTAATTCTTTCCTTTTTAGGTAAAATGTAATAAACAACATTGTCTGCCAGCAGTGTTTTTACTGACAGTAGTCAAGTGTCTGACTCTTTCAGGCTTTGCTCTGTTCTTTCCCTCAGTCTATGCATTGTTCTCAAGCCACAGCCCTTCCTGGCCCACCTCTG
This sequence comes from Mastomys coucha, assembly GCF_008632895.1. Taxonomy (NCBI): domain Eukaryota; kingdom Metazoa; phylum Chordata; class Mammalia; order Rodentia; family Muridae; genus Mastomys; species Mastomys coucha. The sequence goes on along the minus strand of NW_022196894.1, from coordinate 40,907,894 downwards.
CTGTCTTGCTGCTGCTTCTGGAACGCTACACATTACCTAGCAGCCCAGACTCTGACACTACCTAGATTAAGCCCAGATCTGACCAGGGCTTAAGACCTATTCTTTGTCTGGACACAGAATTTCATTGAATCAGATCTGGATTTACTGTCACATTAAACAACAAGCTTAGACTATTTACTACAGTGTGTGATGTTTTCCTAGAAATGTCCATCTGGTAAACACTTCCAGAGAAAATGGCCCCTTTATGGGCTCATCTTGTTTTCTCATCCTTCTCTAAAGTCACACTGGAAAATGGGTTCGGTGGTCACCTCACACACTCAGCTCTAGTCAAAATCTGATTGATTAGGACAATGTTATGAATAATACTAAGAGCACTAATACTTAAGGACACTTTGCTAGTTCCTTCTCTATTTGTACTTACAGGGTGGCTGGTGTTAAAGCTAAAGTTTGTCCCATTGCTGGCATCGTGTTAGGAGGACAGGGTGAGATTATGTATGGCTGATTTTTTCCAACTTCTATATCCCAAGAAATTAAACAAGATGGTAGGCTATGTTTTGCCCAAAATGCACCTCTAGTACTGAGCAAAGCATGTAAATGTATCTTCACAATCTACAACTTGCTCTCCCAGGGACAGCTTTTATAGATTTAGATATTTGTCATAAAGTATTCTATTTATTTCCCAGCAGCTGGTGTCAAAAAAGTTGTTGTTGTGTTTTTTTTAATATTCCTTTTAAATAAATAAAATCTGTTTTCATATTGTGTAAAATTAGTTTTGCCTGCTGTGAGTTTGTGGCATTATGAAGTGATCATTTCTTCCCATGAATTATTTAAAATGAGGATATCAAAATCTGACGGAACAATACAATGAACTACACAATACAATTTAATTTTATAATACATGAGTTCATACAAGTATCTCCCAATACACAGCAATTGCACTGCACTGCATCAGAATTTAGCAGATCCAATCTCAGCAGTGTACTTTCTCTTATCTTGGTATCTAAATATAACAGTGGGCTACAGAATCATTTATATTTGGTAGTCCACAGACATCCAGTGATGTTTATATTGTTAGGACACTGTGTGTGCCAGCTTTTTGTATCCTCATCAAGCATTATTGATATTAATTGCTTTCTCTTGGCTCCTCTGATCCTTTCATCATGTAGAATGAATGTATGTAACCATATCTACAAAGATATTCTTACTATAGAATTCAAAGAAGTGTATAAGAATCCACCTAATCTTTTACTTGACACCAGAGAACCAAATAACCCTATTAAAAATGGGGTACAGAGCTAAACAAAGAATTCTCAATTGATGAACACCAAATGGCTGAGAAGCACCTAAAGAAATGTTCAACATCCTTAGTCATCAGGGAAATGCAAATCAAAACAACCCTGAGATTCCACCTCACACCAGTCAGAATGGCTAGGATAAAAAGCTCAGGGGACAGCAAATGCTGGAGAGGTTGTGGAGAAAAAGGAACATTACTTCATTGCTGGTGGGACTGCAAACTGGTACAACCACTCTGGAAATCAGTTTGGCGGT
>NW_022196894.1:40892983-40905661 GCF_008632895.1 Mastomys coucha | reverse complement strand
GTTTCTTTGTTTTTTGGAGGGGAAACTGGGAATGGAGAAATTTACATGTAAATAAATAAAAAAAAAGAATCCACCTAAATTCCCACTATGCTTATAGAACTTGCTTCAGAGCTGCCACAAACTGGGAAGGTGGGTAAGGTAGCATGAATGAATGAATCACTAATGAATAAGGAAAAGCATGATAAGAAGATGTAACAAATACTGAATCAGGGGGAGACCAAGGGTTATCCTGTATTTGCTATTTACATTTTAATAAAGCATAATGAGAAAGCTACCTTGATTTTTCCCACAGAGTATTTTAAAGCACTATATAAGAAAAATTATTTCTGACTAACTCAAATGTATTGGTAGAGCCAGTGTATATTATTTCAGCATTCAAATAGCCTTTGAAAAAATTTTAACACCCCCCCAAAAACCCTGAAGAACTCATAAAAAAAACATATTATGGGATACCACAGGTGGTTTGTCAAAGAAAGAAAGTAGCTTACAACGTAGAATAGAAGTTGATGAGCACATTTCTGGTAAGTTCTGCATACTGTAGAATAACAGACATCTCACAAAACTTGGAATCCTACAGCAACAATCTCACTACTAACTCTCACAGTCAAGCTTTACTACCTACACCTCTTATAAAGGCACTGCCATCCTCCCAGTCACCCAGAAAGTCTAGGGGCTCTTTTGTGTCACACTCAACATTTGTGCTCTTCTCAACAAACCCTATTAACCCAAGCCCAAGCTACATTCCCAAACCAGTCATCTCTCTCCACCTCTGCCATCACCAATTCACATCTCAATTATCTTCTTGCCAGCTTCCTGTTTCCACTGTTGCCTTTTGTAATCTGGTATCAAAGCAGAAGCTACAGCAATCTTAAAATCCAGGGCACATTATATTGTTCCCTTGTATGAAATAATACAGTGAGTTTATGTTGCAATAAGAATGAAATTCAAATCAAAATCATTAAAAATAATGTCTCCATCATCTCTGTTACCTGATCTCCAGCTACATTTTCTTTGGAAACTTGGCTCCTTTTGTTTTGTCCCCCAAACATGCAAAACTTATTACTGCCTATATTTAGACTCTAATTATTATTGCCCCTGCTTATCTCTTTATTTCCTAGATGTTCACATGGTTGATCTCTTTCCACTTTCTAAGATCTAATAAAACCTCTACATAGCAGTCTTTGGTTCTCAGACTATGATCTACAAAGCATACTCACTGTGTTCCATCCTGCCTCAGTTACCCCTGTGAAGTGAGTACTAATGTCATCCCATTGTATATCTTCTATATTTATGTCCCTATGTCTTGTTTCCATTTGAGGGTAAGTTACAAAAGGATGTATATATCTCTTGGATGAAGTTCTCCTTCCATATTCTAGTACTGTATAATAATTTATCCCCAAACACAGTAGATTAAAAAATGGACAGGTATTAGGCTAGAGTTTCTTTGAGGGTCAGGAATATGGATATATGACTAGTGCCTACCTGAGTCCAAGTTCCTCATGAGGTTGTGATCAATCCTGCCAAATATGAGCTCTCACCTGATATTTCTTCCTGAATGAGGAAGTCATTTCCCAATGTAGTCATTGACTTATCACCAGCCTTAATCTTTTATTTACAGGATGACCTCATGACAAGAACATTTATGTGCCTTTCTCTGTCTAATTCTATCCAGCAGGTACCATGATAAAAACTACAGCCATTTAAAAATATATTCTTTTTATTAATACCCTGTTTTTTGTTCTTGTATCTGTCAGAAGTAAGACACTACCTCTAGTCAATAATAAAAGAAAGATAATTATATATAAAGGTACAAACACGGGACAGAGACCGTGATATACCACCTTAAAAGATGACTATCTATTGCAACTGTTAATCTATACACAGAATATTTTCTAGCATTTAGTAAATAGGCTGATAGAAAAGAATCTTTACTATTTAGTATTCTATAGTAACCTTTCAAAAATGTTGTATTTTTTTCCAAAGGCCAGGGAAAATATCTAATCAATAAATTTTGACTAAAACAGAAACATGGAAGCCAGAAAAGATATTAAGTAAGCTCACAGAGGGTAAGCAGAGAGTAGCAGTGCATTCTCAGTTTCTTCACTAATAAGAGTACCAAATGTGTAACTATCACAGCTTACATGAGGCCTGTCATAAAGGGCCTCAAGAAACAAAGTATCAAACAAATGTTAACAATTACAGTTACTTTTTGTGTTTCTTTTGTTCTTTTATTAAAAAAGGATTTTTTTCACATACACTAAATTCTGATTACAGTGTCCCTTCCTCTATTCTTCCTTCTCTCTCTCTTTCTCCTCCCATCTGTAATAACCCCTTCCTGCATCCCATTAGAAAAGAAACAGGTTTCTAAAGGATAACAATAAAACAGAGTTAAATAAGACAAAAACAAAGTAATCATAATAGGACAAAACAAACCAATCAGCCAACCAACAAACAAACAGAAAGAGAAGAGCCCAAGAAAAGATACAAGACATACTCTGTGGGGAGCCGCAGCTGCCACTATATATATATTGAACACCTGGTCTCCGGCCAGAGCAGAGAGCACTGATAAACAAGCCTTAGTTGGAGAAGCTGAGTGCCTCTAGTTTGTGATGCAAGCTGGCATGATTTTCCCACAGCCTATTATGCTTTGCCACATAGCTGATGCTGATTGGGACCAGGGAAAATATTCAACCCACAAGGGCTGGGGGCTGGAGTGAGAGTAAGTAAGATGTGATAGATAGTGAGTAAGTATGTATAGATAGGAGTAAGTATGTAGATATAGAAGTAAGATGTATGTAAGAATAGGAGTAAGTAAGATGTAAAGATAGAAGTAAGATGTAAGGATAGAAGTAAGATGTAAGAATAAGAATAGAAGTAAGATTTATGTAGTAAGATGTAGGGAATAGGAGTAAGTAGAAAATAGGAGTAAGTAAAAAGAAAGAAAGATGTAACTAGTAAGATGTAAGAAGAAGATATAGAAGAATATAAGAGAAGCTAGCTAGAGAAGAAGTAAAAATGAAGGTTCTTGAATAAAAACTGCATGGAGAAGAGCTTGTGTTTGCCTCCTTATTTTCCGCTGGACAGAAAGGCGGCCGACAATACTCATTCCCCCAATTATAAATTCCATAAAAATACAAAACCAGAAGCCATAATATATATGCAAAGCCTGTAGGTTAAAAATAGATAAATAATAATAATAATAAAAAAAGCCCTAACAAAACATTATGAGACAAGGAACCTCCAAACATTTGCTGAGTTCGTTTTTTATGGGCCATCTACTGCTGGAAATGTTATCTACCCATAAGAGAAGTTCCCACAGCCAGACAGTATGCAGAGAGTACCAGACATCAGAACATTCAGCTCTAAGAGATGTGTATATCCCTTCCCTCAAGGTTCAGGGCCTCCTGTAGCAGAGGAGGCAAAAAGAGTATAAAAGCCAGAGGAGATGGAGGACACCTAGAAAACAAGGCTTTCTAAACATAGCAGGACCAAAGCACATATGAGCTGACAGAGACTGAGGTAACATGCCCAGGCATGTCTGCACCAAATGGAGCCCGAAAAGTGTAAGTTGAACTGGACACATGTCCCATCCCTAACTCAGGCTACCTCCACTGAGAACCACTTACAAATAAAAATATAATTTTCTCCAAGAGAGTCTCTCTGGGAAAACTATTCCTCTTAGTGAGGGCAAATACATGTAAATGATGCATATTATATAGGAAAATAAGGCAAATCACATTTAGGCTGATGCTATTTAATATTTCAGATCCAATTCAAAATGGAACTCATAAATTACTTGATTTCCTAATCAGACTAACTTAATATGAATCTTTAACCAAAAAGATTAATAAAATTTTGGGATTCATCCACTGTACTGAGAACAAACTGGAAAGGTTTGAAAACTCTAAATGGCCATGCTAATGCATTCCTAGTCCTTGCAATGCATAGAGGTCTAAATAAAAAGACAGTAAGACTTGGAACTGGGAGAGCCACAATACAACTGCAGTTAGGCTCCCTGAATGGTTAAAGAAGGCCTAGGTACTTCTTATTCTTATTTATTCTTATGATTCATAAAATCCTAAAATATTAATGTCACACACAAAAACTACAAATCTACAAAGACCAGACAAGGACAGGAAAGGAGCATGTTTGAAAGGCAACAAAGATTAGTCAGTTAAGAAATTCATAGGAGCAGGGGAAGTGGGGGAAGGAACCGGGGCTTGTTTTAGTTTTTGTTATTTTATTTTATTTTATTTTTTGGAGGGGAATCTGGGAAAGTAGATACTGTAAATAAAGAAAACATCTTATAAAAAAAGAAAAAAAATTCATAGGAGATATATCAAAATAGACTATGGCAGATGTGGGGACTGCTTCATGTAGAAAACAGGGGTATCATTAGGCCAACTTATTGAAGTCTTTGTTTACTCCCAAATAGGCAAGTGAGTCTCAAATTTAATAAAGCTACTCTAAACCTATGATTAGCATTCCTAACAATGTGTTACTATTCCTGCCTTAACAATGACAGAGGAGCATTAGTATTGTACTGATGGCCATAACAGCAATAGTATTAGTCTATCACTTGGATCTTTCTGTTTCTGTCTGTCTATCCAATTTCCTACCTACCTAATTTCCACCATTTCTCACAAAAATTTACTTCCCTGTACTGTATCTATTAAATATGCCAAAGGCATGCTCACAGTATAGGAATCTCTCAAATTACTTCATAGAAGCCTTAGTGTAGCGTATAGGATTGAAATGCTAAAGAAACAACACTCAAATAATAACCTGATCAGAATCTGTGGCTCTGTTCACATTTGTAAAAAGTGTCTTTTTCTTAGTGCTGGAGAAATGATTCATCAGATGTTAACTTTCTGCTCCAGGACATGGCCCAGGTTAGTCCCCAGTGCCCACATGATGGCTCAAATGCATCTGTAACTCCAGGAGATATGAAGTTCCAGGGATGGGAAGCCTTCTTTGCCTTCTCTAGGCAGTAGCTATGCATATGATGTATGTACATACAAAAAAGCAAAGCACTCATATACACAAAATAAATATTAGTTAATTTTAAGGGCCTTTTCAGATATAACTGGACTAAGCATCTCTAGATGAGACTACTTACATTACTAAGGTATACTTTATCTCTAATGACACCTTCATATAAGTACCAGAAGGGGAAAAGACAAAGGAATAGCATAAGGCCATCTGAAGACAGAGGCATAAGTTGAGATTATAATAAATATCTATAAGCCAAGAAATATTTAGAATCACCATAAGATGAGAAAGTAAGAAAAGACTCACACAATTGTGAGAGACAGTGTAGCCCTGCCAACATATTAATTTCAGTTACTGGTTTCACTGCTTTGGAAGAACAAGCTTCTAATGCCATTAAAGTCATGTTCATGTATTGAGGCAACCACAGAAAAGCAAGTTACCCCAAACAAATAAGTATATTCCTCAGAGAGAAAATGGGAAGCAGTAGATAGAATCCTTGACATGAAATTAACTAGGACATAAACAGAAAGGGTAAAATGGACAGGATAACTCCTACTAGGCCTCAACCCTATACAAAGAATTACAGGCAACCCAGGAATGCTAAGTGGAGAAGATAGTCTTACCCAAGGAAGAGCACACCAACTGGTTTTCCAATATCAAACAGTCATCCCTGAAAACAGACATAAAAGTAACATTATACATATGGAATAATGTGTGTGTGTTCAGAAATATAATATAGGTACTGGTGAAAGTAATGTGTTCAGGAACCCAAAGTGGTCAGGGTTTCTATAAGGAAGTTCTGAGAACATCAGTTTCTAATGCTGCAACAGTTAAGGCTCTTTTCATAGACATCGTAAGAGCAAAGAGTTTTCTACTGCAATTCAATACTCCCACTTCCTTCAGGCTCTCTGGCTCTTAAATACAACTGCACGAGTATAGAAAGAAATATAGTAAATATAATAGGATTCCCCATCTGCTTTCAGGCATGAGGGTAGAGAGGCATGGAGCCTCATTGTCATAGCTGAGTAAGTGCCCCAAGAAAACTATACATGGATGGAATTATTTCAGCGCTAAAGGGAACACTATGAACATTTCCAGACAAACTAACCTAATGTACTCTGTGGATTTGCTACCTCACCATTTCTTGGGTATAATTTGCATCTCTTTCCCCATTATTCTTTCCTTTAAAAAACAGTGTTTTAAGGTACACATGATAAAGATTAAAACACAAAGTTAAAGTATAAACTTTTAGATGCTTTGACACACTGATTAGCCCTTGAAGCCAGCACCACAATGAAATAACTGTTGCTCATCACCCCTAGAAAGTGTGGCCTTACTATCATTCATTACCCATTAACATCCAATCTGGAAAACTGTATATAGAAATAATATCAGATATTGTGAACTTATTTTGCTTTTCCTATATTCCATATATTATTTTGAAAATTATCCATGTAGCAATAATTCACCCCAATTTTTTATTTTATGGAAATCATTTATATTATAATTGTTTATCCTTACTTTTGAATGGTCATACAGGTTGTTTAAATTTTTATCTCATATAAACAAAGCTGTTAGGAACAACTGTGTATAACTCTAATAAAAACATTTACTTTCCTTCCTCTTTCATAGCAGAGAAATGCCAGATTACCCAATAAATGTATGTTTGACTTTTTAAAAAATGAAAAATATCAAACAATTTTCAGATAATATGTAAATTTACTTTTTGACTGATTTTCCACATTCTCACAAATACTTGGTATGGTCACACTTCTTAATTTCAACCACTTCAAAATATGTGTAGCAGTATGATAAGCCTTTACTCGGACATTCAATTTAATCTAAGTTGCTAAAGTTGAGCACATTTTTATGTGCTTCTATCTTTTGTGATCAAAATCTTTTGACCATTGAGCACAGTATGTTTTCTTAATGTACTTCATTTTGAAAAGTTCTCTACTGAATAAACTCTTTGCAAATATTTTTGTACAGCATGTATTTTATTTTTATTATATTAATAATATTTTCAAATATACAAATTTTAATGGTGATAAAATATTGCCTATCCATTTATTATGGCTTACAAATGAATCATATCCTTAACATTGCCTAGTAAATAACACAGTTGATTTGTTACTACAAATTTCATGTGTATAGAACAGGACCTGACACACATTAAATATCAATAGTAATAAATATCAGACAAACAAATGAATCATTACAAGTACTAAATAGCATAATATAGAAACTTACTTCACAGAATCCTAGAAACAAAATGTTCTTAAGTTCAAAGTATAATTCAGCTTTTTATTAGATCTACTATTAAGACTGGTTGATACAAGAAAGAACCCAAATTTTTAAAAACTCCTGGGTATTTATTATATCTCTGGAGATAGTATGTTCTACCCTACATCTGAACATGAAATTCTACAGAACCAATGTTTAAAGCAGTAAATCCTTTATACACTTCTGTCCCTTTCATTCCCCCTGACTCAAGTCCTACGTGAACCCTTGTAAATAAATCAAGGCTGCTCAATTCTCGAAAACTCTAATTGTGCCAATTATAAATAAGCCTCAGGATGGATTTCAACCAGCACCATCCCCAGAACCATTATCTACTACTATAATCCATTATTTTTCTTTCATAATTAATTTCTCTAAGTAGGTCAGCACTATTCCTTTTATTTAAGTGCTGTTCCAGCAATACTGTTTTCCCAACACTCAAAGCCAACTGTAACCATGTATGGATTTTCTATTCAGTATACCAAAAATAATCTTATAAAATCACTAAATAAGGTAGCAAACATTTTTTTCCTAATCAGTAATAAGAGAATGTATTTTATTAATCCACAGCTGCTTATATGCTGACTCTGTGAAGTAAGAGCCTAGTGGAAATTTATATATAAAAAACTTTATGATTTCTAGATACATGGGTGTTTATATAGGTGATTAAGAAAATAAACACATGAGAAAATTATACATCAGGAAAGAAAGAAAGAAAGAAAGAAAGAAAGAAAGAAAGAAAGAAAGAAAGAAAGAGAGGAAAGAAAAGAAAGAGAAATAGCCAGTCTGATTTTCATGAATTTGAGCAACTAATCCACTAGGAACAGTTGTTGCCTCAGCTTTAAATTGGCAGTTCTACAAGCACAGAACAGACAAGCGTGGCATGTGTGCTATATCAAACATATCATAGAGTAGAACAAATAATGTTAGGGGCATGTGTACCTACAAACATGCATGCCTACATATAAGATCACAACACAAATGCTTTTCTTTGACCTTATTTATTCATTGAGAGATGATCCTAAAAACTTGTGTTATCTCCCTTTCTGTTCACAGCAAATTAGACATTGGAATTCAGGAATATGCCTGAACTTGAGGCTGGAGAAATGCTCTAACAGGGAGTACTCCCACTCAGGGGTTTGTTGGCCTATAGGTTGGAAGATGTCCAAGTAGAAACAAGAAAAATTGCTTTTATAAAAACTGGCCCTAATTTGACACTTTTGAAAACATCATAACAAGGAGAATGAATATGTAGCAGGAAAATAGGAGTAAACCCAACTCACTGTCATAGAGTGCCACGTACTAATAGTAAACTAACAGTAAAACCAATTCATTGTCAAAGAGTGCCACTCACTTCACAAATATTTTTATTAATTCAATAAGAATTTTCGACCTCTATGAGAGAGCCTGAGGCTACTGACCTTCTCTGGTCTCCGTTGGCTGTGGCTTTCCCGGAAGGAAATCCTTAAGATTTCAGGAAAGGAAGGTAAAATAATAATAAATATGTACTTTCTGGGTCTGGTCAGTGCCCTGAGAAGACCTTGGGCTCCACAGCCAATTCCACAACACCTAGAGGTAGCTCCACTCCCAGGCTGCTCTAACAAGCCCAGGATTAGAGGTGAGGAGGACACAACATCTGTCCCAACACTGGAAGTAACTGGGACAAGCAGGACCCAGGCACACAGGAACTCCCCCAGCCCAGTGACAGAGGTTCTTTCCAGTCTGTCTGGGCAGGTGCCCTGAGCAGACCTTGGGCTCTAACTCTGCAGCCAGTCCCACAACACCCAGAGAAAGCTCCACTTCCAGGCTTTCTAACAAGCCCAGGATCACAGGATCCCAGAATCACAGGATTACAGAAACAGCTTGACTCTGAGGAGTTCTGACACAACCAGGATCACAGGAAGGCCCCAGTCAGATTTAGCCAGGGCAGGCGAGGCAGCACTAGAGATAACCAGATGTTGGGAGGCAAGCATAAGAAAATAAACAACACAAACCAAGGTTACTTGGCATCATCAGAACCCAATTCTACCATAGCAAGTCCTAGATACACCATCACATCAGAAAAGCAAGATTCAGATCTAAAATCACTTCTCATGATGATGATACAGGGCTTTCAGAAAGACATAAATAACTCACTCAAAGAAGTACAGAAGAACACAGGTAAACAGCTAGAAGCCCTTAAAGAGGAAACACAAAAATCCCTTAAAGAACTACAGGAAAACACAATCAAACAGGTAAAGGAAATGAACAAAACCATCCAGAATCTAAAAATGGAAATAGAAACAATAAAGAAATCACAAAGGGAGACAACCTGGAATTAGAAAAACTAGGAAAAATCAGGAGTCATAGATGCAAACATCACCAACAGAATACAAGAAATAAAAGAGAGAATCTCAGGGGTAGAAGACACCATAGAAAACATTGACACAACAGTCAAAGAAAATGCAAAAAGCTAAAAGCTCCTAATCCAAAACGTCCAGGAAATCCAGAATACAATGAGAAGACCAAACCTAAGGACGATAGGTATAGAAGAGAGTGAAGACTCCCAAGGTCATGGGCCAGTAAATATCTTCAACAAAATTATAGAAGAAAACTTCCCTAACCTAAAGAAAGAGATGCCCATGAATATACAAGAAGCCTACAGAACTCCAAATAGAGTGGACCAGAAAAGAAATTCCTCCTGTCACATAATAATCAAAACACCAAATGCACTAAACAAAGAAAAAATTTTAAAAGCAGTAAAGGAAAAAGGTCAAGTAACATATAAAGGCAGGCCTATCAGAATTACACCAGAGACTATGAAAGCTAGAACATCCTGGGCAGATGTCATACAGACCCTATGAGAAACAAATGCCAGCCCAGGCTACAATACCCAGCAAAACTCTCTATTTCCATAGATGGAGAAAACAAGATATTCCATGACAAAATGAAATTTACACAATATCTTTCCATAAATCCAGCCCTACAAAAGGATAATAGATGGAAAACACCAACATAAGGAGCAAAACTACACCTTAGAAGAAGCAAGAAAGTAATCTTTCATCAAACCCATACAAACCTAATTCTACCTCTTACAAGAAAAACAACAGGAAGTAACAATTACTTTTTCTTAATATCTTAATGGGAAAATTAATATTACAAACATATTCTAACTGATTGAAATCCAAAAATATGAGGAATTAGAAAATTTTTGACTGTCATCCAATGGTCTCTCTAATTTGGTAAATGGCAAAACAGGTCCAATACTGTACAATCCATGTACACTTTCAGCTTGTTTGTACATGACAGTGTCTTGCTGTGTGCCACATAATGGTCTTGAAATCATGCTTCTCCTATCTCAGCCATTCTATTAGTAATATTGTTTATTTGATGTTTTTACACTATACTATGGTTTTCAGAACAGCTTACATATTTCAAAATTGTTTATACAGCCAAAAGAAACGTAGACAATTAACTTGGGAGGTGGCTTGTAAGAGAACAACAAAGAGTGAGACTGAATGCTTTGCTTGACTTTGTTAACTTTTGTATCAAGTTTGAAGAAGAGGACTTTATAAGTTACTCTTCTCTGAGATGAATGCTTTTTCCAAATTATCATAGCAATGAACCGTCTGTACCACCCTCCAAGCAGAACCATTGTTCATTAAAACACTTGGTGAATGACTTTATGAATAGACCATCTTAATACACCATTTCTTAAATGAATGTAACCTGTTTTCTGTGGGCTGAGAATAAAGAAACTTGCTCAAGTCAAATAGCTTTGACCATAGCAGGAAGTCTGTATCCAAAACTCATGCCTACAATTCATTCCTTGGCACAGCAGAACTGTCAACTCTCAGCTTAGCTATGATGGAGGTAAAATCCTTTGGTGATATGAGGGTCATTGAAATACAGCCTTATTACAATGAAATCCAGTGTCTAAAACTTGTTCTTATTTTGGGCTTGTACTATAGTAAGAGGCAAGATTTTAAGCTCTACTAAATACAAAACAAACAAACAAAAAGACTTTATATATTTATGTTCATTTAAAAATACTAGTAGTGATGTATTATTTTAAAATATACAGTTCATATCTTTGGAGTTATTTAAAATTTATATGGAGAAAAACATGTATTTCCAGTATTGCTGTAGACAAGTATCTACATAAGACTGTTAAATTGATTGTTGTTTTATATCAAACAACTTTTATAATATTCATTTTTATTGTTATAGTAATATTTTATAAATTTTAAGGAATATGGCAAAAAAGGTATTGTAGGTATTGAAGGGGGTCTCTGTGAGGATTTGGGGTACAAAAGGGAAACAACTATTTACTTAAAATATGTTTTTAAGTGTTAACAAATTCAGATAAATTGAAATCATGTATCTTTTCTCATCATAATGCAATAAAACTTAAATTAAAAAAAAATTTTCGACAATGCCTTTTGATCTGATTTGTTCAACCCAGATGTACACCATACTTCTCCATACCCTTCCAAGTTTGATCCTTTTTCCTCAAATATGCATTTATAACTAACCCACGTTATCCAATTCATGCTGCCCACATACTCAGGGCTGTCAGGCCATTCACAGGTCCACAAGCCAGAGGCCACATCTTTAGTGAAAACTGACTCCCCATGTTCTAGAAGCCATCAAAGGTCAAGAGCTCCTCAGTCTAGACTTCCCCTCCCCCTTCTTAAATATCTATTTCTCTATGAATTAGTGCCAGTTTTTTGAACCATTCCAGGTGAATGCTATACAGGTCACCATATCAAGAGTAGACTGAATAGAGAGAGAAGGGATAGCTCAAAGGAAGAGCTCTGCATGCAAGAGGCTCTCAGTACCATCCCAGTACTCAGAATATACCGGTAAGATTTTAAAAACTAATTCTCAAAATAAATGTAAATTTAAGGAGAACAATAATACAAATTTTAGGCTGAATTATCAAGGTCCCTTTCAAAAGATAGTGAGAAAACGGGGCCATGAGTTTTTAATGAAAAGTAATAAAAATTAGTTTCCACTCCACACTGTTGAGGGATAAATCCAGAGAAGACTGGCTTGAACATGACACCCCAACACTGTGAACCTCCACTGACTGTGCTGTCACGAGAGCTTATCATTCAACTATTTACTCCTAATCTAAAAATATCCTAGTCAAAAAGACTGAAAGATTACCCCACAGTGTAGCCCATATTTAGTGATCTGAGAATGAAATTTCATTTCATGGAAGCAAATGGTTTTGCTCTCCCAATCAACGAATAGCTTCATCATGTGAGAACCATCATTACAAAGAAATGTGAATGACAATTTTAAACAAATGGATTATAATAGAAACTTCTAACAAGGGCTATTTTTCATAATGATATTGCTATTAGAAGAAAGTTAAGGTCTTCCTTTTCACTTTACTTATGAAAAAGAAGAAAGGCAGAG
>NW_022196894.1:40877058-40892735 GCF_008632895.1 Mastomys coucha | reverse complement strand
GAGAGAGGGAGAGAGAGAGAGAGAGAGAGAGAGAGAGAGAGAGAGACTCACTGCAGTTACCCTTCATGCTGCTTAGGGACTCCTATTTGAATGTGTCACATAGGCGAAATGTACCAAAGCTTACTCCTAGAGATAAGCACTGTGGCTTTGCTGGCATTGAAGAGGGTATGTGGGAATTGTAAGAATCTATTTTTGAGCACTGCATCTGTGAGACATATGAAATTCATTTGGCCAAAACAGCATTGTAAAACTAGCATTATCGAGGGACCTTTTCCTGGGAGAAAAACTTCACAGTGATTATGTAGAGGACTTGTAGGGAGGTGGTGGTAGAACATGAATGAGAATGGGTGGATAGATTGCTTCCAACTGCATCTTACTTACACTCCGCTTCCATAGCACTTGGTGATGGTATGAGCAAAACTCTGAACTCACTATGGTTGGGATGCTTTAGTTATATTATGACACACCCACTGAGCCAAGTGTGGGTACCTTCTCTGGGGCTATCTGTACCTTGGGGGACTTCAGAAAGTACTTCCAGAATGACTCACTACTCAGTGCACATTAACCAAAGACATCTTGCCAGTGAGATAAAATAAGCAGCCCAGATACTTTCTAACTTCATGAGGTAAAGTATCTCATTGGCAGAATCATTCTCATTTTCCCTAATCCATACTCCACCAAACCAATGCATAAAGAATAGGAAGAGAAAATAAACATAAGAAAAACAATTAGCCAGTGCACTCTTCAAAGCCTGTAACATTATCTAGAACAACAGCACGGCCATTGTTTGTGCTGCTCAAGCCCTGCATGTTTGCTAGCTTACCCGATGTCCTGAGGGAATAATAAACTAAGCAGATTAGATGGAGACTGATGTGTTCACGCCATCACTGCCTCGTACAACACACACACTGTTCTGAGTGTCTGAACACATGCAGGCAGGTAAACCCAGAAAATGGGCACTCCATGTTGGCAGGAGGAGAAGAGGCTGCCAACAAACAGGGCCTGTTTATTATTTAACAGTTGGTACTGCTAGAGGCCTGGCACAGCTATAGAGCACTCTCTGTTTCACTGCAAGTCAGCCTGATTATGAGAGCGTGTGAGCCAAATTGTGTTTACCATAGTCTGTGAGAACTTCAGTGCCCCCAACAGACATGGAAATTCTTACAATAGCTCTCATCCAAACAGAAAATCATCCCTGAGATGGAGGTAAAGGGCTCCATGTGCTTAAATCTTGTCTCATCAGCTGGCTGTGGGTCTCCCCATGTATTTGCTTTTCCCTTGCTCAAGATAAATCATTTTTTTCCAATGCCACAGACTCTAACCCTCTGCTTTAGGTTGCTTTACTTTGAGACCTAAATGAACCAAATACCATGAGAGTCACCCACCACCTACTTGTACTGCTTAAGCCATCATGCAAGTATGACTTTCCAGCCAAAGCCTCTACTGCCCAGGACAGCTACCCTCTGCTTCTCCTTCACCAGGACTGCCTCTGCAGTCAGTCTCTTGTCTGCCAACACGGGCCACAGGTGGATGCCTTCCTACAAATCCAATCAGCGGGATAATGTGCTACTATCACAAGAGTGGACCTTAATGACAAAGAGCCCTGCTTAGATGGTCACCCCATTAACTCTAATTCGATTATTCTGCCCCAGCAGAACACTTGGCTTCACAACCACAGATGGCACCTGCCCAACAGGAAACCTGTAGAGAAAGTACTCACATGTGGTTCGTATGTTGTCAAAATATTAAATTTGATGTTAAAAAAAATACATGTGTCATAAGAACTCAGAGGCACTGGCTCCCTAGGAAAACCTTCACTGCATTATTTTTAAAGGCAAACTGTGGCCCAGAGCACAAGATTGCTGTGTTAACCAGGCAACTTGGATGATCTAATCAATATTAGGTATAAGACCCTGGGATTTTTGTCTTGCATATACAACTTAAGCAGTCTTTGAAAGTTTATATAATTCATTTCTATACAACTGCTTATATATTCAAAATAAAACTGGCTACAAAAAACTAGTTCAATATTATGAACATGAACAATATCTTGGACATATTTTATCCTTAGCCACGAGTAGATATCACCAAAATACTTCTAAAATTGAAAATAAAGACAAACCACTTATCTTACTCATGGCTATATAAGCTAAATTTTTGTTATGTGTCCTTTTTGTTTGTTTGTTTTGCTTTATTTTGATTTGCTTTTCAACACGGGGTTTTTCTATATAGCCCTTGTTGTACTGGATCTCACTCTGTAGCCCATGCTGACCTCAAACTCAGAAATCCACCTACCACTGCCACACTAGTGCTGAGATTGAAGGTGTGAGCCACTACTGTATGGCTTGTTCTTTGTTTCTTAATTGTAGCTACCATACATATGCTGAGTCACACAAGTATGGTTGGCTTTAAATAATCTCTCAATTTTAAGTGCCACTCAAGGAAAACAATGTTATCATTAAGTAAAAGTATAATTTTATATTTCACACTATTATGGTTTTCAATGACAGTAGTTATCTCTAGGTTATAGATTATGTTCTTCTAAATTAAACAAAACTTAATAATCAAGAAATGTATGCACAACCATAGCTGATACCGAGTTTCCCCTTGGTTTAATCACTTCCTCCTCTGACCTAGCAAACTCTAGCCAGGAGCCTCCAAATCTCCTCTATATAACAATGCTCAAAACATACCAGAAAACGGTCTCTGCCAGTGTCACAAAGGGAAAGATGGTATTCCAGCCATGAGCAAAACAAACAGGTAGGAAGAAGAGCATAGTGTTCTATGTGTAATGATGCTGCATTCTAGAGGGGGCTGTGAAGGACACACACACACACATGTACATGCCATACTATGTATATATACAGGTATGTATATATTTGGTGGTAGTTCTTCAACCTGATTGTCTTACTTTTCTTACAAAGTAAGCTTACAATGGAGCTATAAAGTTTACTTTGTAGCTTTTTTGGTAATTTTGATTTACTTAAATTCACTTATCATATTGAAAGTTTTAAGTTAATCTAAAGAAAATATTATACTTACCTTAAACTTAATTCATTTCTTGAGTTAATTCTCCAATTATTTTTTACTTTTATGTATTTGTGGGTGTTTTTTTGTAATTTATTAATTGTCAACTGATACTAGATTGTTTAGCTTTTTATTCTCTTAAAAAGAAAATAAATTCTGAGTTATTAATGCATCCTTTTTAATTTTCTTATTTATAATTTCTAAATTTATTTTTACAAAATTCTTCTTTCTATTTTGCAGATTCCTGTTGTTCTTCCTTCACCCATCTTGCTGAGTTGAATGGTAATGCATTCGTTTTCGCTTTTTCTAGTAGTCAGAGTGGCTAACTTTATGGACTCCAAACAGTGTTTTATCTATATCCACATGTTCTCATTTCACTTTAAATTCTATAATGTTTCTATAAAAAATAAACTTAATTGAAAGGGTTTATTCTTGGTGCTAGTGCTGGGACTGAATAAATAAACTAGTGCTGGAGACCCAAGACTTGACATGGTACCCAAATGCTCTATCACTAAGCCATATCTCCATACATTTTAAAACTGAAAAAAATTATTTTCTCATCATAATTCTAGTATGTGTTTGAAGTATCTTTCTCCTTCTCCAACTCTTTATTTCTACTATTCATTTTGGCTCAATGGTAGCTTTTCTTCCTCTCCTATTTCTTATTTCTTTCAGCCAGCTTCACTTCTGTTTATTGTCACCATCTCTCTGATTCTGCATACCTAACTTTGGACCTTTCATTTTAAGATACCACAATGTCTTCTATTTCTATGCCACTATACAAAACATGCATTATGTCCTGTACTGTTTCGTGCTATACATCTGGTCTACCTCTATTTAATGTTACTTAAGCCTTCTTGTAAGCTGTGTGGTGATCCAAAAGAGGTTCCATTCTATTGCCTTATACAATGAATTAACTCGATCAACTCTGTACCAAAGAAGGAGGAGGAGGACTACAACAACGACGACGATTACGAGGATGAGGGGGGAGAGGAGGAGTGAGAGGAGAGTTACCAAGTATTATATGATTTATGCTTTTTGATTTTGCCTGTCTTCCAAAAAAAAGTTCGGATGTGTCTCATTTTTGTTTGACTGTTGCACAGGAAGAGATGAAAAGAATGACATTTCCTGTTTATTTTATTTCCTCTTAATTGGTAAAAACACAATTTTAATTATTGGTCTTTCTCCAACCCTTTTCTCAACTAAGTGTTTGGCCATTTCTTGTCAACTGTAGTATCCGCATTCCTGGAACCCTGTATCACTGTTTTCACAAACATATTTGCATTTAATCAGGGGATTTTTTTTAAAACCACTTCTACACCAGACTTCCAGATGATGCTATAAAACCAAGCTGTGTTTCTAGAAGGACAAATAGGAAAGGAGATGGAAATTCCAAATCAGTATCTAGAAAGTCATCTCACGTGAAAAACAAACTTCAGTTCCCTTATCTCTAGATTGGCTACCCCATTTCATTTTCTTACAACAGGAGAAAAAAGCATTGTCCACTAGTAATCTTCCTAGCTAACTGTTTAAACATGTACTTACTTTTCTATGTGTGTGAGTGTTTTGCCTGCATATATATCTGCTTACCACATGTGTGCCTGATGCCTGCAGAAGCCAAAAAAGACTGTCAAGTCTCCTAAAACTGGAGTTACAGACAGTTGTGAGGTGCTAGGAGTTGGATCCAGGCCCTCCGAAATAACAGTCAGTGCTCTTAACCACTGAATTATCTCTTCAGGCCCTACATTCAAAAGTTCTTTGAAACATTAAACTGGAAAGGTATAATATGATTTTATATTTTCTCAAATAATTCAGTGAGTTGATCTTGCAAAAATATGCTATGTGTTGCAAGTGGTTCAGAAGAGGATTTCATTGGTAAAGTGTTTGTCATGTATACACAAGGACCTGAGTTTTATCCCAGGACCCATATGCCTGGCAAGATGGTGAGTGTTTATATAATCTGAGGGCTAGAAACAAAGATGTCAAAAAGATCCCTTCAACTCGCCTGGTTTGGTGAGCTCTAGGTTCCCTGAGAGACCTGATTCCAAACATAAAGTAGAGCTTCACTGAGGAAGACATCAATAACACTCTTGGTGCTTCCTGCTTCCACCACACAAAACTAAAATAAAAGGTTCTGGGCTACTGAGCTCTTTCTATCACTAAACAAAGATTGCTCTAGCAAATAATCTAATCTACAAAGGACTCACTTCTCTTGTCTGTAAAACAGGAGGAGTACTATTTTCTTTCATTGCCTATTTCACATATGAGTTTTCTGTGAGTACACAATGAAGAAATGAATGGAAAATGATTTGTAAAGCAGAAGAGAATCAGGATTATTAACAGTCGATCCATAGAAAATACGATGTGTAATGGTTTGAATAGGAATGACCACATAGACTCATGCGTGTGTTTGGCCTATAGGGAGTGGCACTATTAGTAGGTGTGGCCTTGTTGGAATAAGTGTGGGTTTGTTGGAGGAAGCATATGAGTGTGGAGGTGGGCTTTAAGGTCTTATATGCTCAAGCCAGCCCTAGTGTGGCAATCTCCTGCTGCCTGCTGATAGAGATGTAGAACTGTCAGGTACCTCTCCAGCACCATGCTTCCCACCATGATGATAATGAACTAAACCTCTGAACTGTAAGCCAGCCCATAGTAAATGTTTTCCCTTATAAGAGTTGCCATGGTCGTGGTCATAGTATGTATGCATAGCAAAGGAACGTAACTAAGACTTTAGGATACTATAAAAATAATAAAGAGGTTTAGCCAGCACAAAAATGGACTGTTCTCAGTGAATCCTTTAGAAGAAAGACTCCCTGCTTCTTTTTCTCTGGTATGTTTGCACAGACCTTCTGTTCCATTTGTTGTAACTTGCACTGCTTAAGTCTGCTATGAAAGATGCGTAATAGTTAAAAGACAAAGCAGTCTGGGAGTCAGACTAGGTCTGAAAACTGGCTCTCAGCCTTGGGTCTTGTGTTCCTTGTTAAATATCCCTGAGATGAGAGAGTACTGTCAGGAGGAAAATATTAGATTAAATCTATATAGAGACTGGCATAAGTTATGGCTTCAATAAATGGATCACAAAGTCAAAGATACTGCATAGTGTAACATAGTATGTATAGTTCTTGGAATTCAACAAGACTCATTTGTTTCCTTAAATGCAGCTTGGTTATGTTACATTCCTAATATAGGTTTAGAAGCACCTCAGACTGAGACACTGCAGAACAATCTGTGGAAGTTCTTAATTCACTTACTCATTTCTAATCAGGATGCCTTTTTTTAAAAATGGAACCACAGATATTTGCCTTTCTAAATATTTTTATTTGTTTCTATTTTTAATTGTTTCTCTCCAGTAACCACATAATTTCAACAATTTGATTCTACTGACTTCTACCTCTATGGACATTAGAGACTTTATACCTTGGAAGAACATCAGAGATTACTTTTATGTAGTTCTTATATAGTGCTTTATGATTCATGAACAGTTACCATTTCTAACATACATCTTCAAAATACTAGCATCTGTGGATGTGGATATTGTTACTGATGATGGGGAAAGCTACAGAAAACAAAATGGAATGGAGTCACTGCCAGGCCATCCAATCCCTGGCCAGCAGAACAAACACAGACACACTCAACCTCACCCTCTGGTTGGCTGTCAGCCTTTTGAGCTTGACTTTCACAAGGAGGAAAGAACAATTATTTGAGGTAGATCTAATTCATATTATAACAATGGTTCTTTTGTTTTCATAATAAGTAATAGCAAGTCACAGAGGACCCTGGGATAAGAAGGAAGAACAGGGGTCAGAAAAACCAAGGTGAGGGGTAGAGAGCAGGAAAACTGTGAGGAGATAAAATTGGGAAACTAGGATCCTCCTCCATCATTACAGGAGAGAATTACTTAAGAACAAAGGCTGCCTCTCTTCTGTGGCCTCTACCAAAACCCTGTAGGAAAGAAGGTGACTGCTGAGTCTTCATTTGGGGAGCAGCAGGAGAAGGAATTCTCTCCTTAGGTAAATGAGCCTCTTCCTGACAGCTGTGGGAAGACATGCCTGTGCCACCAGGCCTTTTAGAAAATTATGCCTGAAATAACTAATGATTAAAATAAGATAAAATCAAATACACACACATACACACACACACATACACACACACACACACACACACACACACCCCTAGATTTCAAAGAGAAACAGTTGTAGATAGAATGACAACTGAAGCTTCCTGTAAATGTTCTAGTATTTTTAAAGAGGTGTGGAGCACTGGAATACAGTCTGGGAAATGCCCTGAGTTATGAGTTTTTGACTCTTGATTTTAATTTCTACAATTTCCTTGTGTAGCTGTGTGGTCTTACAAAAATGATTTACCCTCTCTGGAATTCTGATCTTTCATATTTAAAATGAGGGGTTTGATTATTAAATGATATTTACGATCCCTTCTAGAGATAGAAATTTCCTAACCTATAATAATAATAATAATAATAATAATAATAATAATAATAATAATAATAATAGCTTTACCATGTGCAAAGGATGTCTACATAAATTGTCTAATTGGTTTTGCATGACAGTGCTGAGGTAATATTAGTATGATCATGCCCATTTTTAGAGGAGAGATTAAGAAACCGCAAAATGGTAGAGCTGGCATTGAACAGATGTTCCCAAGAGGAAAATACCCCTTCAGTAAAAGAAGCAGCTGATGCTAACAAGGATAACTAACAGCAGATAATTTAGAGCACAGCCCTTGTTTAGGGGTACAGCGATTTCTAGATGCTGCATTGGGGGATGATAATCTACCATGTGGAATGTTATCTGATGATGTATTTATCAAAAAAAACTAATAAAAAGAAAATTAAAAAAAGATACAATAATTGTTACTGCACTACACCCTAATGAATTATTGTGTTCAAGGTTCCCACAAAAAAAGTAATATTATACTCGGCTTATGTTTTAATTGATTTATTAATATTTTATCACAGGAATGTAATTTAAGCTCCTCATGATTTAGATCTCATAAACCTTTAGCATTTTGCAAATTCAAATTCCAATTTAAAGCCAGGGCGAGCAATTAACTTTTCTATCATCTTGTCAGGGGAGAAGGTTCGTGTTTAATTTGAGACAAAGTGACAGAAATATATATACACTGTATGTATTACTCCAATTTAATTTATGAGTCAGCACCATCCACCTTCAAAACGTAGATTTAATAGAAAGGGAGGAAGAAAGGGCCTTGCTGTCCTGATAGGGCTGTGATATCTGTCCTGAATTTGTTACACACACACACACACACACACACACACACAAGTGCCTGGCTTTCTAAGCTTCCTGGGCAGCTAGACTTCGGGCTTATTTTCACCTCTTTTGTTTTAAGAGCCTTTTCCCAATTCTTCTTTCATGCAGCATGCATTCCAGAGGATATCAGAAGGGCTTCCTACCCTGCCTCATCCTCTGCTCTGACTGCCCACCATGCAGAGAGCCTTTCTTTGCGGCTCTCCACCCCTACAGGCTTTTTCTGAACACAGATAAGCCAGACACCATGGTAAATACTTCCTGGAAATCATTTCTTCATCACTTTTCTCATTTTTCCAAAGCAATCTTTTAAGTGATCTTTACCTAAAAACAAATTAACAGCAGCAACAAAACCCCTCCTTACAACCTAATTTTCATTTGCACGTTATTTACTGCAAATAAACCAGTGGTACTTTCCAGTGATCTTTGAAAAATTATTTAAGGATAGGGTAGGAATAGATAAGTTAAAATGATGAAGGCAGTGAGGTAGGTGGGGGAAGACCTTCCCTTTGGTGGTTATTAAACTCTGGAACCGAGCTGCAAAGAGGTGAAGGAATTCTTCCTAGCCCTGTTATCCTATAATTCACCAAAGGCGCACAATGCTCTATGCTGATGAGATGACTTACATGACATCTCCTCCCTGGTTCAATCAAAGGGAAGCAATTTACATCTCAAACCAGTTCTCTCATCAGTGGGACATAAAAACTGCAGAAGAGAGACACAGCAAATGTGCTTATTTATACAGCACCAACTCGGTTGCCACTGTTCTTTATTATTTTCCTTCCCTCCCTCCTTCCCTCTATGGTGGCCATTTTGAATAGGATGCTTTAAACTCTAAAGTGAAAAAAAATTTATAAGACTAAGGACAATTCTAGAAGAAAATTAAATGAAGATTTCTTGTCATCCTGAAAACAATCACTGGGCCTTGTGGTACCTAGCCAATTTTTTGTTCCATTGAAAAGTAAAATCTGATTCCCTTTGCAGGCCATATGAAAAAATTAGAAGACAGTTAATAGAAAATTCAGAAAGGAGCCTGACAAATGTTTATTTGCTTCCTAGGCATATAATGATGTGCTACATAAGTGAATATAGTGCATTTGTCAAAAAAAGGTTATGCCAAATTAGTGTAAGATTTTCATTCATAAAACAAATTTATTTTAGTAATGGTCTCTATTAATCTTAGTTAAATTATGTTGGCTACTTTGTACTTGCACAAGACAGTGAAAACAACCCAAATGCATTTACTGCACCTGCTTAAATGCAGTCTTATGTCTAAAAATCTATCACAGGAAGGGGGGCAAGCTCTCTCAGACATGGCTTTTAGACAGAATATGGGATTAGGCAGAGGGGTTTAAATACAGGAGGTAAAGCGGTAATCATATTCATCAAGTACACAAAGAAGCAAAGACAAGAAGCTCCAGATAATTCTTTTTAGTGGACTCACTAAAATAACAATAACAGCTTGATGAAGAGAACATGATTGTGGGAAGCTTGTCCATTTTACATTTTCTCTTTACATCATGCAATAAAAAAGGAGCACCTGCAGGCTCTGCATGTGAGGGTATATGTGTGTGATGCTAGAAAGACTCATGGGACACCAGTTTCCCTTAGGAGCTCCCAGACTAATCTCCAGGGCACAGCTCTGCCATCAAGCCACACTGAGCCCTCAGCAATCTCTGTGCAGTGCAAATGCCCTCCCCAGGCTGCACACGCAGGCTTTGCTTTACATTTTTTATTCAAACACACACACCGGCATCTTATCACTTTAGACTTGCAGGTAAAACAGTCTTCTTTGTCCTGAGTCTGTTGAGACAAATTACACCCAAACCTCAAGTGCCTGGCATCACTTGGTGGCTCTGCTTTCCTGAGAGACAGCAGCCAGCTGCAGCATGACTGCTGTGGTGTCCTATTCCTTATCCAGGAAAAAAAAAATTGTTGTTAACAGCACATCACGGGTCTTTGAAGTGCTTGAGAAAACCATAAACTTAATTACATTGGAGGGCTGGTGTGAGATCTCACATGAAATTTGAGCCTTAGTTATTAAAAATAAAAATTGCATTTACTAAATGCTTCTTACAGTAAACCAGTCAATTTCAAACTTGGAAGATTATATAAGATAAACTGGTATTTTTAAAAATAGAAAGTCCATGGATTTTTAAGACACATCTCGATTCTTCTCCTTCCTTCCTGCTGCTCCTTCTTTACTTCACTGTTTCTGTGTTCTCCTACCTCCTCTTCCTTCTCTGACCCACTCCTTTCCACCTTTCCTGTTACACTATTTACCACTAATTTGGAGGAGTAGATGGTAAAATTTGGGTATAAAAACTTTATTTTTGTTTCTAAGTCCATGCACTTTTCTAGTGTAAGTTGGTAATTTCAGAGACAAACAGATGGCTTCTTATAACTTGCTTCATTAGTTTGTAGCTAGTTTTCAGGGATCAGGGCATTTCTAAACATTCCTATACTGCTGTCCAATATTCTATACTATAGTTTGTGACAAGCTCTAAGCAAAGATGATCCTCTGTGAATGACTGCAGTCACATCTGTAAAGGCACACAGTGACTGACAAAGGAGTCCATACACCATGTGCAGGCTACCTAGCAGCAGCAGTGACACAGCATGACACACATGTTCTTCCTCACTGTTCTGCATGTCTGTTTTCAAAACTAAGGCTTCAAATAATCTTCACAGATGACAGAAGTCAAAGGCCTAAGCCATGTTTGTGTCCTACAATTATAATTTGTATAGTTTATATATTATTATTAACATTTACATACCATTCATAAACTCCGACAAAATTAAGATCTGATTGTTGTACAAAGTAATTGACTATAAGCCTCCACTGAGGAGGTAAGAACATAAAAGAGGTTTTAAAAGTGAGGTTTAAATTTTTCTGTGAACCCAGCCACAAACCCTTTGATCTACAATGGTATCCAGCCTGCAAGATATGTTGATGGCACAAAGCTTGTGTGATTTGACTTTATGTCCACTCCAGAAGATGGAACCCACACTCAACACTGCCTGAGTAACCAAGAACCTGTGACTAGATAGATAGTCAAAGTCCTAGGGGAAACCCAAATATTTCTGGTCTTTGAAAACAAAAGCAATGACAGGCCATGGCTCCTGAAGACAGTTTGCTATACTTGAAGATCAGTGTGGTGCTCACTGGACATCAGAAAAGGTTCCTCCTAGAGGCCCTTGGCCCTGTTAAATTTCTATGCCCCAGTGTAGGGGAATGCCAGGGCCAGGAAGAAGGACAGGAAGCAAGAGAGGGTGGGTGAGCGGAGGTGGGGGGGGGAACAGGGTTTTTATTTTTATTTTATTTTATTTTATTTTTCAGAGGGGAAACTTGGAAAGGAGATATCATATGACATGTAAATAAAGAAAGTATCTAATAAAAACATATTTGCTTAAAAAAAAAAAAAGCTTCCTCCTGCAGCAGCTAAGAATAAATACAGAGAACCACAGCTAGACAGACATTAAAGACCTTGGGACAGTCAACCCTAAAGGATTGTCTCCATCAAATCCCTCCAGTCAGGGATCAGGGAACTCTTCAAAAGAGGAGGCAGAAAGCTTTTCAGTGCCAGAAGAGATAGAGGCCACCAAGGAAACAAGGCCCTCTAAATCAACAAAACAAACTAACATATGAACTCAGAAACTAATGATGTGTGCACAGGGCCTGCATGGGTTTGCATTAGACGGGGTCCTAGAGCTGAAAGGAGAAACAGACACATGACCCCATCCCTAACCCAGAAGTTATATCTAATTAATAACCACTTACAAGTAAAATTTTGATTTTTCTCCAAGGGAGTCTTACTAGAGAGACAAACTCCTATTGAGGGTAGGCTGAATGTCCAGTAGACTGCTTACTGAAAGTGAACTTGCAGGCATTTTTGAAGGGTTTCTGTCTCATATCAATGTCAGGGCTTTTTTTAAAAAAAAAAATTATTATTTTTTATTTTTTTAAATTTAATTTATATTTATGTATTTTCTCTTTTTATCATTCAAGTCTCTGGGCATATATTATGGCTTTTAGTTTAGTGTTTTTATTGGATTCCTGAGAGTATGAACAAATGGGTCTCTGCCTCTATGTCTGTTTCTTGTGCCTTTTCTTGGTCTCTTTTCCTTACGTTTGCTTTGTCCTTTTCTAAGGTATTATTAGGTTTTGCTTTATCTTGGTATATCATATTATATTATATTACTTCTGTTTTCTAATGAGAGACAGAAAAGGGCTGGTTCTGGATGGGATGGGAGGTATGAGTGAATGAAATAAAGAAAAAAGAGAGAAAAAGGACATGACTGGTCCTGGGTTTGGGCAGTAGACGAATGGGGAAAAAAAATCAAGAAGAAAGGAAATGACTGTGCCTAGGAATGGTGGAGGAGAGTATTTATGATAGATATGTGGGACAGCATAACCAGAGGCAGCGCCATCTTGGAGAACCCAGAGTGGACATGACCATACTATCTGTGCCATGTGGGGAGTTGGGAGGAAAAGCAAGAGGGGAGTGCTGGGGAACAAGGTAGAGTCACAATTTTGGCATTTTGGTTTCTTTTAAAAAAACACATAGAAATATTATAAGAATATATTTCCAGGTGTATGATATTGGCCACTTCAGATTGTCCATAGCAGCTGAGTGTGATTTACCTCATGATCTAGCAGTGATGTGATTTTGCCAGCTACAGAGTCTGAGACTGTGTGACTTTAGAACTCCACTACACCCCTAATCAGCAAGAAGTAGTCTAACAATAACATCACTCCCTTTCTGACCCCTGACTTTATTCAGGGATCTCTCTCCTTCCCCTCTATCCCTTTTTCTCTCTTATCTACTGTTAGGAGGTTGAAGAATGGAAGAAAAAGGAGAAGGGTGGAAGAAAGAAGAACCTACACAGTAGCTAAAGAAAGAAGAAATACAATCAGGTACAATAGCCAGGAGTTCAAAAGGCACAAAGAAAGCCTGTAACCAAAATGTTTGCATTATACAGAGAGAAGCTGTCCAGCCCCCTGTGCTGGAGAAGTTTAGGGTAGGGGGCAGGGCATGCCAGGGAAGGGGGCCTTTTAACATGCAGGGACTGTGGGATGCAGGGAGAACCTGAGGGTCAACTCCACTCTGACATATTAAATAGGCACCTCAGACATTTGTCCCAGGTTTGAAATCTAATAATGAGAAAATGGGAGCAGTAAGGAAGAGGAAACCATAATTAGGGGATAAAAGCTATTTTCAATAAGAGAAAAAACCAAACAACTATGGCTTAAGTTTTTCAACATACAAAATCCATCAAGGATGTTTGCCATTCTACTAGAAATGTCCGTATTCCTAGAAAACTAAAAATTTCCAAGACAGAATAGTATTAAAAATTACAATAGCCTAGCACATAGCTTCATGACTGCAACCATTGCTATCTAATAGAGAAGGCTGAAAAGCAGGGCCAGACTAGCACAGGGCCTCCCTCTGCCTTCATGGGTATGAGCCAGTGGTGAGGACAGGAGAGAGACACCCACTAAGTAGTTTAGAGACAGGGATTCTCAAAGTGAACAATTCCTTTTTTGTCCTTGGTTAGAAGCAGGAAATGTCCTTGGTTCTCAGACCAGGAGTGGCTCAAGGGAACTCTGATTTCTTATCTGCTCATAAATGAGCACCCTGCCTGGAGGCTGTTTGTGAGTACTTAGCAGCTTTGGAACCAGATTTCTGGATTTTCAAGGTGAAAATGGACTGTATCTACTCCCCAATTTCAGCCCACCTCATAAATAATTTTAACATTACTGCCTCACAAGGGGAGGATGGTATAACAGTCTTAATTAGGGCTTTTTTAAAGCCCATTAGGCAAAGCTATTTCGTCTTGGTTGAAGGAAGGAATCAACCTCTGTCCTTTTGTGCAGGAGACTTGACATTCTGACTAGCTCTAAAGACTGAACCATCATCACATACCATTATCTCTACCTTTAAGAATTAATACATTTTCAACAGCCAATGGCCTGGCCAACAGATCTTTTGGTAAGGAGGCTGCCACTCATAAAGAATGGTTCACCTGTAACTATATGGAAGAGACAGGAAGAAAAATCATCTCTTTAGTCATCTCCTTTTCCTTCCCCAAAACTCCATACTTCCTGTAGTAGTGGGAACTGCTGCCATATAGCCATGTTTTCTACTGAGAATAGAAACTATTCTGTTTCTGTCCTCTCTTTTCCCTTAGATGCTGAGCATACTATAGGCACTCTAGACTTCTATTTTTCCCTCTGAAGATATAACCCTAGCAACACTCCACCATGTAGCAGCTTACCAACATGTCTTCTCCTTGTTTTCTTTTCAATCTTCCTTCTTCAGGCAGTTTATCTGCCCTGGTGTTTTTCTTTAAAACTCTAATAAATTTGCCCTCAAGTTCTACCTCAATCCTTAAATTCTTTTACTAACCAGAATAAGAATCCTGAGCTGAGGCCCAGGAGGTTCTCTTCAAACTTTCTGGTCAAACTGGCTATCTTGGGACATTCTCTCTCAGTAGCACTCTGAATGGTCTGGTCCTGTCAGAATACAGAGTCCTTTGACATCTGACTGAAAATGTTCATACCTTTTATGTTTTTTACTAAAATCACAAATATCATGAGAGAATCTTACAATGTGAAACTGGAAGTCACATTTTAAGAATATGTTGTTCTCCTTCAGCCATTGAATACATCTATCTTAAAAGTTTGCCATCTCCAACCTTAAATAACTTTATTTTGTTTCTTTCATGACATTGTTCTTTGCTAAAATTATATGTTCATTATCTATCATCTTTCTTCCTTACTAAAATAGAGGCTATGGAAGCCAAGTTTAGGAGTATTCTGAATCATCCATAGGAGATAAAATGGATGGTTGGTGCTCACTATAAATTTGTTCAGTGAATAAAATAGTGTTAATTTATTCTCCCTTAAATTTTACAGCTTAAACTCTAAGCTCCTTAACAGCTAAGGAGCACAGTGATGATCCTTAAAACTCTGGAAGGTATAGAAAGCTATATGAAAAACTCACATTCCAGGAAAAGTACATTCCGACCTGTTCTGAAATTACAGCTTCTGGATATGAAACATTTGTGGCCTGCCCTTTAGTCAGGCTAAAGCATGGATGAGAGTAACTAAAGAGCCAACAGCAGCACCACACACACAAAACCAACCTTTCACTCTCCCACCAACTAGTTCTTCTTATCCTTAGAATCAAAGTGAGTTGTTACTGCCCCACGCATACACTAGCTAACAAGAAGTGGTAAATATGAGAACTTTGGAACCCATTGCATTTGGGGTACCTGTTAGCATCCAGAACCGGCAGCAGATATATGGGCGGGTCCACAGACCTGTTGCCAGAGCAACGGCCACCATATTCCCAGAATCCA
>NW_022196894.1:40875589-40877044 GCF_008632895.1 Mastomys coucha | reverse complement strand
TATCCCCCTACTCCCTCTCAATTAAACCTCTTGCACGTGGAACTGTCTGGGCCTGGTGTGATACTTGCGGATGCGTCCTGCTGACACCCAAACATATCATTTGGTGCCAAAGCCCTGGATCATGGCAGTTTGCGTCTGCCAAACCCGGTGGGCAGGATGCACGGCCACGTGGAGCGGCCCCTGGGACCTCCTCCACCATGCCCCGCATGGGAGCGCTCCCATCACCACCACAGCGGCTGCTATCGGGGAGGTGCTATAGGTTCGTGAGTTTATAGCCCCCTCACCTGGCAACTGCTTACCACTTCTCTCGCTTGGAACACCGGACACCGCAGGACATAACCACGTGAGCTGTACCCCACTCAGGGACCATTCAGTTCCAAGTTTTTCATTTACCAGACTGCTCATAACCAGCCGCACAGACACTGGCATATTAATTAATAGGATCAGTCAGGGGGAGGACCTCCAACTTTCCAAATAGGGTCTGGCCAAGCCTCCCTGGAAACTACAGAGTATAGCCCCCCCACACACACACCTTGGCATACTCATTAGGACGTTCTGCCACTGGGTGCCCCTCCCTCGGAGGTAACTTTCGCTCCTAATAATTTCTCACCGGGCTCACTCCAGCCGTCAAACCCCTGGATCCAGGGTGAGTTACCTTCCCACGCAGGCCGCTGGCCCTGCTAGATTGCCACTAGAGTTTCTCGTGACGACTTGAACCACTAGCTTTGGCTGTTAATTTTTCTTGGTGCTTGGATTGTTCTCAGGACGCTGGTACGAACATCCAACCACCCCCCAATGGGTTCCAGAATGTCTTTGACCAGTTTCTCCAGGCACCCCACTGGGATGTCTCCTGGAAAATCTCAAATCTTTAAAGCTAACACCTAATTTGAAGACATCAAAATTAATATATCTCTGCAATAAGGTCTGGGTTAAATATCAACTAGATGGGAATTCAAAGTAGCCACTTAATAGTACTCTAGACCCAGCTATTTTAAGGGGTCTTAATACATACTGTCAGCTAACTGGTAAATGGAAGGAGGCTCCCTATGTTCAAGCATTCATCTCCGTTCCAATCCCTCCTTGTGCTCTTCTTGTTCCCCAACCCAACTTCTCTTAGCCATGAAGTCTACACAACCTCAACCTCCTCTAGATGATGCTACAATGCTAGATCCAGCTAATGAACCACCCCCTTTTCGCCATAATCCTGTCTCCTCGCTGCCAAAAGCCCAAACTGCCGCCTCAGTTTCTCCTCCTCACCAGGATGCTCCAGAGCCTGCTAGCTCTCCCTCTTTAGACCCCTCCCCTTCTGTGCCAGATGTGAGCCACTCCAAATGCCCCACATTGGCACCTAACTTCACTCCTCCTGTCACCTGCTCTAAGACTGCAACCAAACCTTCAAGTCCCTCCTCTCCAAAGACACCTGACCCAGCAACCGTCCTACCTCTATGGGAAGTT
>NW_022196894.1:40872263-40874206 GCF_008632895.1 Mastomys coucha | reverse complement strand
GTTCCCCTGCTCCTTCTCCTAGCCAAGCAACCTACTAACACTACCATGTTATTTCCTTTACCAGCTTCACAGGTAATCCCGAAGTCTGGGACGTCCAGAACCCCTCTGTTGCTAAACACCATTCTCCTGTTGTCATCCAATTTCTAGACTCTACCAGTTACCAAGCTCAATCCTTTCTCTCTCTACAGCCTACTCATGAGGACTTAAGCTTCTTAAAATCTATTACTGCTTCTTACAAAATCTGTCAGAAGTCTGATCCCAACTCAAAGTATCATAGCACCCCTTTTCCTACCCATCAGGCCAGAGGTTCCCTTCCTAGAACTGACTGGCAACTTGACTTTACCCACATGCCCACTGTCAGGCATGCCAAGTACCTCCTGGTCTTGGTAGATACCTTCTCAGGGTGGGTAGAGGCATTTCCCACTACTAACAAAAGGGCTCAGACAGTCTCTGATCTCTCCTCCGAGAGATCATCCCCTGGTTTTGTGTCCCAACCTCTCTCCAATCAGACAATGGTCCTGAATTTACTTCCCAGGTCTCTCAAATCTTATCTAAGGCCCTAGATATCCCCTGGCATTTTCACATTCCTTATCACCCTCAATCTTCTGGTAAGGTAGAAAGAACTAATCGTTCTTAAAAACCACTCTTGTTAAGCTGTCACAAGAACTTCACCTTGATTGGGTAAAACTCCTACCCCTGGCTCTTTTCAGGTTATGAGCTCTCCCAAAGCGACCTCTCCTCATCTCTCCCTTTGAACTCATGTATGGACGTCCAGTCATAACTCCTGGTCTTTCACCTAAATGCTCTCCCCTCTCAGACCATCTACTTACACCATTGCTTTGCCACCTCCGTTCTCTCCTATGGAACTTTGCTGACCACCATCTACCTCGGCCATACACTGTCTCCTGTCCACTACCTATCAACATTGGAGACCAAGTCCTTCTATCCCCTCCAGGTCATCGACCCTCACCTATCTGTCTCAAGTGGCAGGGCCCTTTTAAAGTAATTCTTGTGACCCCTATGGCTGCTAAACTCGAGGGACTCTCTCATTGGGTCCATCTGTCTCACCTCAAACCTTTCATTCCTCCACCTAAAAATGACTCTTCTTCATACATATCAATCTTCACAGGACCATGCTCTATTAAGCTCCAGAGGACAACGAGATCGTCTACCCTGTCCCCAATCCCAGAAAATGAGACTCCACTCCAGCAGCCGAGCTCAACCTCACTGGATTAGACATGGGTTTCTCATCCTCCCCCTGTTGTTCACTTCTATTCAGGGTAGCCCTTATGTCTGGAGATTCAAGGTTCAAGAAACCCCCACAGATAACAAACAGTCTTTCCAAATAGGGTCAGGAAACTGCTCCATAGCTGGATGCCGAGAGCCAATCCAAATTGCCATCATCCCAGTGTCTGTAATGCCATCTAAATATTATGATCTCTATATTTGCTTTCTCTTCGACCAGACAGAATAATATTATAGAAAATGGCCAGACGAATATGGGGGCTGCCCATATTGGTCTTGTCAAATACACATGTTAGGATCACAGACCAATCATTTCTTCTATCAACATCGCAAGACACTTTTTTCTACATACAAGATCCGTGGGATTCCAGGTGGGAGACAGGAGTCCTTGGTAAGCTCTATCGTAAAAATCAGCCCAGGGCCCCAGTAAGTACCATCCATATTCAGAGAAAATATTTCTCAGTTGCCCAGCCCCTAGATATTGAAAAAGTAGGGGAGATAATCAAACACTCCTCTAAGGTCCTTATCTCTTTGACATCACCCCTCATAAATGGTACTAACTTGTCATTTCGCCTTTTACTTCAGACCTTGACCTCGGCATACCAACTCCTTGTTACCAGACCTGGACGTTTTAAAGAGTGCTGGTTATGTGTACCTCCTGAAACTAACTCACAATTGTCACTTACAGCGTCTCCGGT
>NW_022196894.1:40823832-40871078 GCF_008632895.1 Mastomys coucha | reverse complement strand
CCCCCTACTCCCTCTCAATTAAACCTCTTGCACGTGGAACTGTCTGGGCCTGGTGCGATACTTGCGGATGCGTCCTGCCGACACCCAAACACATCAGTACCACCTGTCACTTACATAACAAGATGTAATCATCCATCTGGCCAGATTAGTGAATCATAAGGTCTAAAATGCCATTTACTTTCCCAAAATAGTGATACCCTGGCAACTTTTTATCATATAATAATGGTATTAGTTTTCATTTACATATATACCAAACATCTTTTTTATTTTAATGTGGTATACGGCTTTCACAATTGTACAATTTTACAGTTTTCAACACCAACACACTAAAGTCTTATTTTTGGTAGAGAAGAAATTGTCTATCATAATTTTAGTAGCAATAATAGTTCTGTACATTTCTCTTAGCAATTTCCAACCTCAGATTTCTAAGCACTGTGCAAACATTAATTTACTAAGTTATGCTTTGCTCTGTGAGAATTAGGATATTATCATATCTTCATTATTTTTAGCTGAGGATCACATGACCTTAGCTTGCCATGGCCATACAGCAAAGATGAAAGCAAGTAGAAAGAGGATTCTGTTTTTGAAGTAGGTGCACAGGAAGATTAATGAACTGCAATGAGAATATATATAAGGCAGTGCATTTTTCTTAACTAGTCCTTCCACATGAATTTTGTTTAGTCCAGAATCTGTGAGCTCTGAATGAATGAATATCTTTGAAAATAACAGGTCCACTCTTTAAGAGTATTGCTTGGCAAATATTGATCTATGTTATGTGTTAGACAAAATTCTAAGAGTTATACTTCTCAGAACCAGTGTGTCAATCTATGTCAACAAAACTCTGTGTCTTATTTTACCACGTCTGTCTATCTCCAGAGCCTAGATCTGACCTGAAGTCATAGAAAATGTTGCATGAATCAGTATTTTTTCTGAATAGATAATCAGAGAGCAACCATCCATTCATTACTATCCTGTCTGAACTAGTCTGGAACAGGTTGTTTGTAAGCTGGGACATCTGATTATACTTTCCCCTTTAGAGGTAAAGAAAAGTCTTGATTTGATCATGTATGAGTGAATCTAAAATAAGGATCCTCTTTTCAAAAGCATGTATCTGTTTAGCAAAGATTTATTTATCTCATACTGTGTATAAAGTAATGGAAGAAGGCCCTTGTTTTAGAAAGCAAATGTGTTTTCTGTGAATCTGGAGGAGTGTGACTATGCAGAAGAGGCAAGGTATGCCTATGAATCTGTGAGTATTGTTTGCTATTAGTATTTGTTACCTAAGCTACAGACCACCCAATAACCCACCTTATTTAGAATAGGTGAGAAAACTGCAGAAAAATGTAAGATTAACAATTAATTGAACCATATATCCATAAAATGGGTGATAACAATTTCCTAGATTATCTGAAAGATGTCTTATATATTTTAGTCACTCTTCTTACTTTTCACCTTATAAAAATACACTCTTGATGCTCATTTGCACTGCTTCAAAGTAGCTTGTAGCTACAACTAAAAGAGAAGCTCAAAAATAATACCATTTTGTCTTAGTTATTTTTCTATTGCTATGATAAGATATCAGCACCAAAGCAATGTACAAAATAATTTGGCTTAAGTTTTCAGAGGTTTAGTTCATGATGATGGAGTAAAGGCACGGTAGCAGGAACAGCTGAGAGCTTACATCCTGAACTACAGGAAAGAGGCAGAGAGTATGACTATGACTACAGGAACACCCTAAGTCATTTGAAACCCCCAAACTTGTCCCCAGGGATACACCTCCTCCAACTAGGCCACACCTCCTAGCCTTCTCAAATAGTTTAAGAACTGTGGAACAAGTATTCAATTACATGAGCTTATATCAGCCATAGTCATTCAAATGATTATACATCAAAATGTAACTCATTACATTATAGCTTGATGAGGTACTTGCTCATATGACTTTATTTTGTTTGTTAGTTTTTTGACTCATTACTGTGAAAAAATAGCAGCATATACCTGCTGATATGAGGCCCCCAACACATATACAGCAGAGGACTGCCTGCCTGGTCTGGCCACAGTGAGAAAAGTTGCACCTAACCCTCTAGAGAATTGAGGCCTCAGGGAATGGGGAGGTCTGATGAGGTGGGGGTGGGGGTAGGGACATCCTCTTGAAGACAGGGGAGGAGGTATAGGATAATGAACAGTTAGAGGGTGGCCTGGGAGGGGGATGACAACTGGACAGTAAATAAAACAAAATTTAAAAAACAAATAAATTAAAAAAATAATGCTGAAAAAACTCATTATCACATTCAGAATTGTTTCATCTTCCTTTTCTGATGGTACCTTGACAGTGCTACACAGGGGTAGGCTGTCAGTCTACTGCCACTCCCATGAAACTCTCCTCTAACACTGTCTTCAACTACCGATCCTGTAAGATTCACTGGAATTCAACCAGAATATGCTTGAACATCTGTATTTCTCATTTCTTATTGCATTATAGCTCATTACCTTATGTATTTAGTCAAAGCAAAAAAAAAAAAAAGTATTTCAAGATCACTTTTATCTTCCTTCTTGATTCCTATTTGATTTATTCAAAAACTTTTGTGTTTATGCATATATGTACAGGTTTGCATAAGTACTTGTATATGTGTACATGTACGTGCCCATACACGTATGTAAAGTTTAATGTGTTTCTCAATCACTTCCCTCCTTATTTTTGGTAAAGCAATTTCTTAATAAATATGGAGCTCACCAATTTAGCTAGACTGGATGGCTAGCAACCACCTCAGTATCCTCGTCTCTACTTCGTCTGCCCTGGTGTTACAGGCATTCACAACTACAGCTGGATTTTTCTGAGTGCTGGCAATCTGAACTAAGGTCTTCAGGCCTGCAAAATAAGTGCTTTACTGATGGAACAATCTTTCCAGTCTTTGGCTTCCTGGTAATTATGTTTTTTCCTCTGAGTAATGCTCATACCAATTGCCAAAAAGTAAAAAAGAAAGTTTTATAAATCTCTCAAAATAAAATGATATAATAAGTAGCTGCTATCTTATGGAAGAGATAGCATAATCCATCTGACACTTACTATACAATTTTTATCTGTTTCCAATAGTTCTTACATAATAATATTCATAATTGTTGCCTATTCTGAAAAGACTCCAACTTTTAGGAGGCAAATGGGCTATAGATAGTTCAATTGGTAGAGAAGACTAATGTGTAGCTATTACTATATGTTAAAATTTACAAGAAATTGATGATTATCTCAGGGAGCAAAAGTTAACATGATACCAATTCATCTTACAATTTTCCCACAATTTTTTCCCCGCTGTTGCCATATTCCTGTTAGCCTACATATGAACTTTATGGTTCTCTAAGAAGCCTGCCCTTAATGTTATTTTTAATATTACTCAGTGGATATAAAAAATATTGGAGAAAGAAAAGTGGTATGATTTTCTCTTGGAATTTTGTTCCACAATGGCCAACTAAAACCCAACCTATCCTTTATCTCTTACAAAAATTAGTAAGATTCTGGTCCTTCCTACAAAATCATGTTTATTACAAATTGAGTGAAAGAACACAGCAAACTGAAGCATGTAGCATCTAATCCATCACACAGAAGGATCAAGCACTGAGTCAACTCTCCTAGGCTCCTACACCAATGACACATTTCCATGGTGCTTTGTTCCATGGTGTTCAGAACTTCAAGCAGATGTATTTGTCTAAAACCAAGTACATATGTAGAAAAGTAGTTCTTTATGGCTCGTACCTTTTCAGCTGTTTGTGGTTGACAAAATATAACACTCTAAATTTTTGTATCTTCTTATGCACTAAAGAGGAAAATCTTCCATCATAATCCCATTGCACAGGCACAGCAATAATTCTATAAAAGGTTCCTCTTACCTATGAGTTTCAATTTCATTTAATAGATACATAAATATTCTGAACAAATCCCATGATTTTTTTTATTCTCTCGAAACTGTTTACAGATCTGTTAAAATAGAAAGCTATCTGTACCATTAAAATTATTAATATATTTTGAGTATTTCCAATTATTTCCTATATCGCCCCTAAATCAAATGGCAAATATAATAATTAAGGGCAAATGCAGAAACCTCTCTGACAATCTTTTTGGGTCTGGAATTCCATCACTTAAAACTCACAGAAAAAGGCATTATTTCTAGAAAGAATTTACCTTCTCTGTTACTCTATGAAAGATGCTACTCCTGTTTTAAAAACAAAGAAGCACATAAGCAAAGAAGTTATATGCCTTCTCTAAAGCCTTTTGGCAAGAGAGAGATTGAGGATTTTAGCAATGTAGGCTAATGTGACAGGCTCACTCATTACACTATAATGGTCCCCTCTAGAGGTTAAAAGAGAGGAATGATGAAACATCTGACTTTAGAAGAAGACAACCTAAGTTCAATGCTCATTTTTACCATCCACTCTGTGGTCTTGGAACCAAATATTTACCATTATGGGCCTTCATTTTCTGTGTACCCAAATAATAAGCTATTTTTAATAAGTATTTTATATACATTGTTTCATTTAATTACAAAAATGACTTGTTAGCTATTACTATCCTTGGGTTCTGCAATCAAATATTCATATGGTTACTGATCAAAAATCGTTCTCAAACAATGTTTATCTGATGAGCATTTAAATTTTTTGTTATTATTAAACAATTGAGTAAAACAAAATTTGTATAGGATTTATATTAAATTAGATATTCAAAAGAATCTAAACATGATTTTAAATATTAAAGATGTGTATAGGTTATATACAAACACTACATCATTTTATATGAGAAACTTTTGTCCAGCTTGTGTTATGTACAAAAGTTGAACCAATAACCTGCAGATATTAGCTTTGAGTTTGACCATGGGCCCTATGCAGTGTTATGTGACTATAGTAATCCTCTCAGATCTATCATGCTTCAGACCTCTGGACAAAGATGAAACTTCTATCTTTCTTGCCTGGGAGTGACACAAGCTCACTGACATGATTGATTTGGCCTCCATTTTGGGAGGTAAATGGTTATAGGAAAGTAAGGAGATTAACAGAAAAGGCCGGGCTGTTTACTGCCACACTGTGCAGTTCAAACCCAGCTATCAGCCACCAAGGAACAAAAAGACTTCTCCAGCCAGCAGGCTGGGCTCCTCAAATTCTCATAAGGGTTAGTTTTAGTTAAGCATAGAAGATTCCTTTATAGATGCATGGCTTACACCAGTATGCTTGGAACCCTTCTCAGCACACAGAGACATTTTCCATGCCACCTCTCCTGAATATCTTTGTTTAGTTAAGGTTGGGGCCAGTGTCATGTCTTCAACAAGTGAACATAAATAGAAAAATAAGTGACATCTACTCAGTCTCAGTAACTATTCTTCCCACCCTCTAAGCTAAAAACCAAAGAAGCTACAATTTCTGGGAAAGGAAGGGGAAAACTGATTAAGGAAAATAGAAATAAAAGTAATGTGACCAATTCCAGTATATGACATCTATTTTTATTTTCCTCAAGGAAAATTGCATGTCATTGCCAAAATTCTCCAAGTAAGCACAACCGATACTTCTCAGCACCAGAGCAGGGAGAATGGCAGTAATATCTGCTCTTCCTCCAGCAGATGAGAACAAGCACTCTCCAAGGAGAAGCTATGCTGCTTCTCTTGACTTCTTATCTGCTTTTATGTCTCCTAAACACAGGAGAATTATGGAATTCAAGGTTCATAGAACAAACCTATTTTACCCAAAGCATTAAAACTAGTGCAATGATTTTTTATATTTCCT
Source organism: Mastomys coucha (assembly GCF_008632895.1). Classification (NCBI taxonomy): domain Eukaryota; kingdom Metazoa; phylum Chordata; class Mammalia; order Rodentia; family Muridae; genus Mastomys; species Mastomys coucha. The sequence goes on along the minus strand of NW_022196894.1, from coordinate 40,865,318 downwards.
TCTGGCTACATTTACTAAAAACCTACGCTCATTATGCAGCCAAATATATGCTGGTGATGTGTACATTATAATTTTTACAGAGGCCTAAAGAGTACTGTCAATAAATAGAAAAAAATAGTACTGATAAAGGATGTCCAAACATGCAGAGGAATGCAAACATAAGCCCTTCACCAAGCTCAGAGTCTTCCTTTGTACTTGTTACACATGATCAATGGAACTGAACACTGAAAACATTTTAAGTAAACAAATTATTATCTTTCATTAGCTTGTACCACTAGAATTCATCAGTTTTTATAGTAAAATATACTGACGCTGGTTTAATTAGTTTTCACTGTAAGAGTGGCAACTCAATACAGAAATGTTGCACAGGAAGAACAGGGAACCTAGGAAATGAGACACTAGATAACCAGCCTCATTTCCTTGACAGTCACCTTTATTCAGGCAAAACATCCCACTGACAAGAGTATTGTGATTAAATATCCCTATCATACCATGGCTCCCTCTCCTTCTAATATGTACTCAAGCTGCTTCTGGGGAACTACTACCACATCACCACCTATTCCAGAGATATGAATTCAACACAGAATGTGACTAGAGTGATTTTGGTGTCAAAAGAAAAGAAGGTTTTTTAAGTCCACAGTTCTGGACTCACTGGAATACTGCATTAGTGTGTAATGGAAAAGAAAATCACCACCCCTTTCTCTTCAGATTCTACCTCCAAGACTTGCTTGTCAGGAGGTCTACTCAATGCAAAAGATTTGTTAGGGAATTTCCTCAATATTGGTCAAGATGTTTTTAAATTGAGGGTAACAAAATGCCTTTCATTTACCCTCTCTTACAGCACAGATCCCAATGCGTGACCATTGTCTTTAGTAAGCTTTTCACTGCAGTGGTAAATACCATGGTCAAAACCAATTCTGGGGGGAGGGGGAAGTTTATGTGACTTGCATATTATAAGCCACAAGCAAGGGAATTCAAGGCAGGAACCTGGGGCAGTAACTAAAGCAGAGAGCACAAAGGAACTTCCTCTGCATGTCTTGCTCAGCCTGCTTTCTATATACCAACTTGTCTAGGGTTAGCATGCCCCACAGTGTGCTAGGCCGTCCACATCACTTACTGATCAAGAAGATGCTCCAAAACCATGCCACAAAGGCAATGTGGTACAGGCAATTCCTCAACTGAAGTTCTCTTGTCCCAGATAACTCATATTTGTATCAAGCTAACTAACCAGCATAACTATTATGTAAGGCCTAAGCTTTTTCATTTCCTATTCATGATTTTTATCTTAGTATCTTGGCTATTTTCTTTCCATCATCTTTAGCTAAACCTTAACTACTTATTTTCTTCAAATTCTTTCTATAAAGGGGAATTCTACATGAGAACTCATAGACCTATAGTCAACATAAAAATTATAGAATGAGTTTTGCAGAGTCCCCCTCACCTATTTGTTTACTGAATTTTCACCCCTCTTTTACTGCATGCACGTGTTCTTTCATGGTTTAGTTACAGGATCATAGAAAGTGCTTTTCGGGTGTCTTCTCAAATACTCAAAGGTGGATAGCTGTTGAAACTGATCTCTACCTGGACTTCATTAGTCTATATTTCTCTACCTCAGAATACAATGCTAACATAAAAGTCCAACCTGATTCCTATGCAGAGATTGTGGATATCAAATACAGTGGCTTAAGCATGCAAGGAAGGGTAAGGCAGAGGCAAGAACAGCTGGTTTTGTTGATGGTTCTAGTGTTTACCTGCACTCCTACAGGGCAGAAGATAATAAATCTAAAGCTAAAAACAGAAGCAAAGAAGCAAAGAATCCAAACAGAACATCCAAACTATGGAATTCTATATCTAGATATACTGTTGCTTCTCTATATAATGGAAAGTTTGTTGCCAGAAATGCATTATTATAACCACATATTTTATTGACTTAAACTATTTGATTGCTACAGAAGCTTCTTTGAAATAATATTAAAGCCAATACTGTTGGTGATATAAAAACTGTATCTTACTAAAGTGCTTTCTCTTAAGTGGAAACAAACAGACAAGGCCGCCAGTTCACTAGCACATGCCCAGACAGAGGCACATACCTAGTGGCTGTATCTCTGCCAGAGGCACGCTTTAGTCCAGTATGCTTGGCCCATTGAGTCAAGAAAGACGGAGTCAGTGAGAATTTCAGATCCCTAGTCAATGCATCGCTATGATTCCCATACAGTATATGTGCCGAGCTAAAATTGCCTTGATCCTGCCTCTTGCTTTGATATTAATAAGGGGTGAACTGTGGACTCCTTCCCCCCCCCTTTTGCTTGGGAGTGACTTGGTTCTCTAAAGCAGCCTCAACAGGCTGGAAGCTGGAGCTGGACACCCACTGTGTGGAACCCTGACTGCTGCTCCTTATATCAAAGACTTAGCAGGTCTCATGCTTATGTTAAAGGTTTGCCGGATCTTCCTTTCAAGATCTCCCTCGGGTCTGGTGTTAATAGATTTTCTCGTGTTTATGTTATATGGGCAAATGTCGATTTCCTCTGGGTCTGGCTCCTAAGCCTAACTATAAATACTGAGTGAATTACAGTAAAGCTCTCTCTCTTTTCACATCTACCTGGCGTCTGTGTCCTTCCTTGTTAACCGTTTGCCTTCCCAGGACCCAATTAACCCAGTTCGTGTATACCCACGGAGGAAGAGAGACCGCGGGGCGGTCCCCTTCATGCATTGGTTTGTATTTTTGTTAACCAGCAGGCTTACTTTCTTATCTATGTTCTATGTAAGTCTTTTTCTTTTCTCACAATAAACCACCCGTGAAATTCCATCAATGTTGTTACCAATATTTATTTTTGATGCCCACAGCTTTTCTAATCTTTATGTAGCCATGCTTTGTGTAGCCTTAACCCTTCAGAATTCCCCTCTGAAGACATTCAAAAATGCAAGTATAAGAAAGAATACTCATTGTACAATGCCAACATATTTTTTAAAAAGAAATATTCCAAAATGGACACTTGATGTTGGATAAAGTATACTGCATAAAATATGTAGTGCAAATATATATGTAGTGCATGTTAGGAAATCATCAGTCGTTGATGTCAATGCTGGGCCGTCAACAAGTTCCCAGAAACATCAACTAAATCACATGAAATGTCAGTGTTGGTTGGCCAGTCTTGTTATGGTCACTTTATGCAAACTTCAAGCTTTGCAATCTAATGGTGAGATCCCTCTCAACTTTACCCTAGTGCTACCTACATTGTATTTCATTTTCAGTTAGCCAGCTGTCAGTCATAGTAATCAACCTCCAACAGTGGAGATGAATCATGAGGATCCATGGTCTCCCGTTTGCTTCACAAGTAGATCTATATTTATATTTTAGATGCAGAGCTCTATAAAATTAATCATTTAGTATCTCTGTTTTCTTAGTTTTAGCCATAAGTTTGTGTCTATCTGTTGATGTACCTTTTATCTTTGAACAGAACAACATTGCTGTCCTTTAATCTTTACCTTTTCAGATAATAGTTGTTAAAATAAAATATATTTTTCTAATCTTTAATTTCTTGGGTCTCAGTCATCCAAAGTAAGAGCACCATTTATTTATAATCAGTAAGAGTGAATGAAACCCAGGAAAGTTTAACACTTGGCCTTCTCTCTCAAATGGTGTTCCAGTGTCTTTTTTCCTATATTGTTCTGTTTACTCTCACAGTTTCTTTCTTCATAGAAAAAGCTAATGTCTGTATTCTTGCAATATGATATGCATGTACACAGGCTTTTGTGTGTGTGTGTGTGTCTGTGTGTCTGTCTGTCTGTCTGCCTGTTTGCATGTCTGTCTGTTTTTATATCTGCATGCCATGGCAAATGATTGGTCCTCTCTACCTCAAGGATTCTAGGGATCAATCTCAGACAAGTATATTTACTTGCTGAGCCATCTCATAAGCCCCACAACATTCCCCTTATCACAAATATATCCATATTTTGAAAACATGGAACTACATAACCACAAGATTTTAAAGGACTCATAGGTCCTTATCTCAAGCACACAATCTACCATTCATTCTCCTTTCTGTCCCTGATTCAAATATTGTCCAGCTGACTGTAAACTGTCAACTTTTCTGCATTATTCATTTTTGTGTTCTCCTGCTCATGGTCTAGAGTTCACCTTTCACCATTTCCCACAATTAAAAACTAAGGTTATGCTTGAAAGGTCAAATCCCAACCCTACTTGCATTAAGATACCTTCCTAATATTTTTTCCATGAAGCTTTCCTGACAACTTCACTTTTTCAATACTTTACTCATTAACAGATCATGGATTTGATGCTTTAAATTTCTTTTCCTGGCTATACTGAGGGATGTCTTTTGGCAGAGTCCATGAGATACTGGATATATAAGTGTTACTCTCACTCCTAAAACCTTCCCAGTGTAAGTAAGGAGATAAAACAGCAAACAGCTATGTTGGAGGTCTGACGAGAACAAGACATTTCTATCTAAGTGGCTTCATCACAATTGTACACACTCTTATTGCTACAACTAAGACTATGTTACATCCAATAAATATAAGTAACCAAAAATTAACTAAGTAGAGGAGTGGCCAAATATATAAAAAGAACAAGAAAGGTCTAAGGAAAGAGAAAATTGGGAGTTTAATACAAGCTTAATGAAAACCGAAACAGAACAACAACATAAGAAAACCCAAAGTAGACTAGTAAAAAGGAACTGTATTAGCAGCTAGTATTTGGGAGTAGAGCCAAGGAGAATACTCTTGTCAGAAGCAAAGGACTGACTGTGGAGCCGCAGGGTTCCCATGGGCCACTAAGCACTGAGTGCTATGGTTTACAAGGGTTAGTTCAACTAACACCTAGAACCAAACTTTGAGGGAGGAAATATGAGGAAGTACAATTGACACATTATGACTTCCTCAGCTAGTAACTGGAAAATCCCGTACTGAATGAAACCCAAGAATATTCCAAAGTTCACTCTTCTAAATTGAATCCAACTTAAAACCCAAGGTAGGTGTGCTGGAAAGTTTTGTGTCAACTTGAAACAGACTAGAGTTATCTGAAAGGAAGGAACATCAATTGAGAAAGCTCCTCCTTAAGATCCAGATACAGGGCATTTTCTTAATTAGTGATCAATGGAGGAGGGTCCAGCCCATTGTGGGTGGTGCTATCCCTAAGCTGGTAGTCCTGGGTTCTATAAAAAAGTAGGCTAAGCAAGCCATGTGGAGCAAGACAGTATGCAGCATTCCTCCATGGCTTTTTCACTCCTTCTCCAGGTTCCTCCCCTGTTTGAGTTCCTGTCCTGCTCTCCTCCAATATGAACAATGATGTGGAAGTATAAGCCAAAAAAACTCTCTTCTCTGTAACTTGCTATTTTTGGTCATTGTGTTTTGTTACATCAATAGAAACCCTTCCTACGACCCTGGGTGTATCCATAGAATTAACAACAACAAATTACATATTTGCAAAAAAAAATCAGTCTTAATTTTTACATAATTGAATATTGAGATCAAGTAGTTGATTCATACAGCTCCTACGAAAGAAAAATTATAGAACCAGAAAAACAAAAGACTTTCTAAATCTGTGGGTACTATCCTCTAATGCTCTATCACTGAGAGTTGAAGACCATGAAGAAAGCACCATTTAACTTTCTCACTAAGCACCATCCTACAAAGTACTTGTGTTGCTTTATACCAAGTATCTCCAGATATATTGAGGAGAACTCCAGGTACTGTAACTAGCACAGTGCATACATTTTTAGCAAATTAGTGACTGGAAGAACACCAGTTTTAATGAAGAAATGAGTAGATCTATATGAGCAAGCACATCTGTGCTTCAAGTATAAATATATAATTAATCAGCATATGGCCATATTAGTTCTCTATGAAAATAAAAGTTCATTTTCATTTGCCATTTGAATCATATCATTTCTCCTTGAAACTTTCTTATGGAATTATAAAAGTCTATGTAACAATGGCATTGGCTTCCAATGCCTCAGCAGGAATCAAGGGATTAGTATACTGTCACAGAGGCCGATTACCACACTGCCCTTTAGTTATCATCACTACAAAATGGTTTTTACATGTTTATTAAGAAGGGCTTCAAAACATTTTAATAAAGTGCTAATATGAATATTACATCTTTATCTGTTTTAAGATGGAGAAAACATAAACAGTGTTTCATTTCTAAAACCAAGCTCCCATGAAGCAGAGCAGAAGGCCCACTTATTACAGATTTTCCCAGCCAAATTCCCAAAGGGCCCCCAATGGGCTTTCTCAATTTGTGGGCACTGTCCTCTAACAACCTATTTCTCTCCAGATTCTCCTTGGAAACCAAAGATTTATGTCACTCTCTTCATATTTGAAAAAGAAATTGGTCCTGGTTAAAGAAAAAATAGAAATTGAAAGCTTACTTTTATCAAAGAATTCACACTGGCTGGACAAATAAGTCATCAATATTTCCCAGGCTGGAGGCTCCTCCCTTAGTGACTCTGTCTCCATAAGACTGTCATCACTGTTTGGACTTACACAAATCCAGCTCACAGAAGGCATTTGTGAAGATGATTCATGCTTAGGGATGTGTTTAGAAAAGAAAATACTATCAGATAGTAATTGGGGAATTAGACCCTCCTCTTTGCAAATAATTTAAATCTCCAGCTCAAAGTCTAGAGCCAGGGAAGAGTCACATAGGCTGGAAACATTTCTTTAAAAATGATTATTCACTCAGCATCCTGAAAATTTTTTTCAGGTCACTCAGACAAGTATTGTAGCGTTCAATCGATAGCTTATCAAACCATAGAATAAAACAGGACTGAACAAAAAGGCCTTTCCTAGAGGAACACTCTGGTCACTGTTCTATAAAAGCATATGAGCACATTTTTATAAACTCATCTTCACAGGAAGTTACCCAGCTTAATAAGCGCAGACCTGAAAGTTAATATTAAAATTTACTTTGATTTCAGCAGCAACAAAGCTGGTCCAACAAGGAGCTATTACATAAAATCCTTATTGTCACATCCGTCATCACTACTCTCCACAGAGGACAGCCAGCACCAAGAAGCCAGCTCTCAGTTCACCTCAGGAAATATGCTGCACAGATGGCCAACTTAATAACGATGCAGTAGTGAGGTGGCCCTGTTTATCTTCTCAAACTGACACTGCCTTAATTTTTCAATTCTCTTTATTGATGCCCTCTTTCATGTATAGGTCTATTAGATCCCACTTCCTTTACTGTCCTCCCAGGACTTGGTGCTTGCCAACTACAGTAAGTTGTTTTGACAACTTGTCTAGCTCTACAATACTCTGCTTCTTTCCCTCTGCATTTGTTCAGGCTTCAAATGACTGCCTTCAAAATATAGCAGACTATCCAATCAAAGTATACAACTGGGGGAAAAGCTTTCTATGCATAAACACTGTCCTGCCCAAACCATAATCTTCCATGTGCCCATAGTTCTCTTTCTTTTCCTCTTTCCTTTCATAGATAAATCCCATTTGCTATCTCGTCTACTCCTATCTTAATAAGGAATGACTGCCGTGACTACCCCCATCTAGCTATGCCATTCACCGCCAGCACCTCTGCTCTCCTCGTGTGCTTCAAGAAGAACTGATTAGCACTTTGCATAATTAACCTGATTAGCACTGTGCATAATCAAACTGATTAGCACTTTGCATAATTAAAAAGAAATAATAATAATAACAATAATAAGCACTAAGTAATATCAGAAGCTGTTAGTCCCTCAGCCCTTCGCTTACCTCCAAGATTATTTCAATGCAACACATCTTGTACCTCCATATTGAAATCTTTTCTTTAATTCTAAAGTCAAGGAAACAAATTCAAATTCTTTCAGTCCACACACCCATTATGGTTTTTTTTTTTTTTTTAGTTTCACTCTCAGTTACCAAAATGTTCGAGTTTTTCCCCTCTATGTCTCCCTCTACTCAATCTTTGATATTCTATGAATACTATCGTGGAACAAAAATGAGAATAAAACACCAAATCCATGGGAAACCCTCAGAATAAAATCAGAATTGAAGATAGATGTTGTTTTTGTTCAAGTGAGAAAGAACTAAACAACATAGAAGGAAAACCTGGTAGGGTCATGTACTTTATGACCTCAGCAAAGTGATTTAGTGTTCATAACCTTACTCCCTCATACTGATAATGGAAGGAACACAGAGTGTGATATCTCAAGAGTTGCCATTGTAATAAAATAACAACTTAACAAATATTCTGTAAACTAGATGCTAGTAGTCATAATTGAGGCATCCCTAAGCATGGCACTCCCAACACATATTTCACACCATGGACAAAATCACAGATTGTGTAATAAATTTTATATTTATAATGACTTTAAATCAAAAAAGTTATGAAGTATTTTTGCTTAACTTTCCTTATTTCTCAGTCAATGACTGAATATGATTATAAATATGAGTTAGTTATAATTTTACTTTGATAATTATTGTATCCATCATGGTTCTCATTTGTGTTTCCACAGAGGTTAAAGTCAAGCTGTTCTTGGAAATTCACAAGAGAATAGATGGAAACCTACTATATTTCTACTAATTTGGAAATGCAAGGGGGAGAATTTTGCAAGCCTGCTTTTCTCTACCCACTCATAGTTGACTACCTGTTCTCTGTTGCTTGTAGTTCAATCGCCCTTTCCTCTAAGAAACCATCTTTGAGACCCTGCTTCATCTTTCTGTACTGTCTCTCTATTTCAGTCCTCTGTGCACTAAGCGTTTATATATACAGCTTTTTAGTTTTGCCTGTTCTTACCCATAAACATCACTTGAGAGATGCATGTCATGAGCACTCCACGTATTTGTCATAGTTGACTTGAGGAAACTGAATAGCGAGACCCTGTTTCCAGTAAGCACTGACTATGTAAGTGCTACATACAAGCATGGCTGGGGGGCTGCTGCACTACATGTATTCTAGAGATTACAAAGGTATGTAACACCCACAACCATGTGTCTGATCAAAGAATGAATCATATTTAGTCACTCAAAGCAAACTGGGAGTGGGCAACTGTCATTGCACTACACATTGAACACAACACTGATTATGAAACACTGCAAGCTCCTCACAAGCAACTTATGCTTTACAAATCTTTTAAGGAATTTTTCAGAGGCTGGAATGGATATGGAAGTCTTACTCCTCAAAGGTAAACTAAAAATAACTGTCATGACCATTGTAAGGCATCTATCGTAAGACTGTGAGGCCTGTATCAACCTTAAGAAGAACAGCTTCTTCCGGGGAAAATTGTTCATTTTGCATTTCATTTAATTCAAGAAAGAAAATGCTGCTGTGGAGATTATTCAAGTCCAAATGTTCCTGGTAAAGGTGCTTCCAGTAATTCTGGGAAAGAAGCCAGTCCTCTAGTTTTATATGTAAATATTTTAAAAACAAGCACATATATATAAGCACAAAGGAAAGGTCAAGAAGACATAAGTATTTAAAAATCTATTTTAATAATTTTTTTCTATAACTGTCCACAGAAGTTTGGGCTTTTTTATAGTGTTACATTTTCTTTTACACAATACACCTGCTTTTTTTCTAAACTAAATATTTCTTCCATCTAATGACTCTCTTTATTAGACAGCATCTAATTTGCATACATTTACATACAATTTAACTGCTAGCTTGTGAGAACAAAGAAATGGCTCTGCATTGTACTGAAGGACAATGCTCAGTAAAGGAAGGTATAAAACCAACCAGTTCTGTGACTGTGAGCTCTTTGTCTCAGTCATACCAACCTCTCTTTCTTTTTTAACATGCTACTTAAAGGGGGTAAAAATTATTTCATCAAAAAATGAAAGAAACTACTCTCTTCAAGTGTCTGTACCCTACTCCCCACTTGGTTACCTCCATTTGGGTCCAAGTTTCCTGATTCTACCATAAGTTCCCTTATTAGTTTTATTAGATTTGATAACTCAATCCTTGTATTTTGTTTGGAATCCTATGTCAGAAACAGGCTAGGATCCTGCTCTGGTAAAATTTTCATTCCAATAATTTGTACTGACATTCACCTTTCTTCTGAATGGAACAGGTCTTAGAATGTGGGAGGCTGTTCTTAGTGTACAATACAGGCTCTTATCTTACCAGGTTAATAGATTTCCCTGAGACTTCGGGGCTTTTTTGTAATAAACCTTTCTTCAAAATAAATGGTTTCCAATTCCACTGGGGACTTAATGGGAAGAAGACTTGAACGGAAGGAGGACGTCCATGCAAGACATGTTATAAGTAAAGAGCACTTGAGGCAACTGCTCCCCCACTCAGCCCTGGTGTCCCTTTGTGAGACTCCAAGCCTGCAGGGCTCTTGGGTAATGAAAAAAGAGAAACAAACCTGAAAATCTGGGACCCTTGACTCTCCCACCTAGTAAATCCACAAACACTCTGACATGGTGACTTACTGTGTCTCTTCTCTTGGTAACTCTCATTCTTGATTCACAGAGAGGGAGATTATAGAAAGCAATCTCAGAGAGTTTGTTCAGTGTTTTGTAAATATTAACTATTGAAAACACACAAAATAAGTAATAATGCTGTGGTCACAACCAAGTGAAAATAAACGCAAAGGGAATTCAAGTTTCTTAAATGCCACAGGAAAAGTAGTATCAAAAAAGTATGGAATAAAAATGCTTCAATTACAATAAGTAATATAAACATTGGGCAGGACAAAGGGCAACTGAAAGACATAAAATAGCATATGAAGCAGCAGCCCAGGCAGGTGGAGACAGCAGCTTCAATGAATAGGAGCTGAAACAGGCCAGGAAGACACGTTTCCTTAGAAGTGGATTTTATATCACTGGCCTGCTTTTTTTGCATCTGATAATACACATTTACAATTTTAATGACCAAAAGAGGTGTGAACTTGTCAGTGATAAGTGAGGAAATTCTATCACTCTGTAGGGCTGCAGAATGCCCACATGGTTTGGAGCCTTCGACAGCCAAACAGATTGCACAGGCACTACATGCGATCTTGAGGCATGTCTGATTTTCCACCTGGTGGGAAGCCCGAGTTAGAGACAGTATCAGTGCTGGAGTGCTGGCAGAGACCTACTCTGCCAATGCTTTACCCCATGAGCAACTATGAATACTGATTAAAATAGAGCACACAAAAGAAAGAATCAGGCCCTCTCCCTAAAAACGAAAACCAAAACAACACCTCTAGGCTTTGACTAGATTCCAGACACTCCAGTATATAATCAGGAAGTCATAGACGTTCTGAAAACCATGACTTATTTCTGAAACTAGTGTTAACTTCTAGAGACCTTGTCTCTGATCCCCAAGTCCCTTGTTTCATGAGAAACAAGACCATCACCTAAAGGTCCTATAGTATCTGTCCTTCAGAGACTCTAAGTTTCACAGGACATTTCTGATTCTCCGGCTCATTAAACCTACTTGTTAATGGAGGTTTCAGGCAGCACTTGTTTTTGTGTCATGGAGTACTGTCAGTACCCAGCGTCAGACCGCCTTTTTACACTCTGTCATATTAAACTCACCGTGTTTGTTTTAAAAGCACCTCTTAATACTAACTCAGCCAACATCACCTGTGCTGGAGGTGGTTAAGATCCACCTCCCCAATGCGTGTTACCACGGTGACAAAGTAGTGACCTAATTTACACACACCTGCTGGGTTAATTGGGCCAAAATGAAAGATGATATATATGCTCAAAATCCAAAACTGATTTTTCCCTCAAAATTAAATATTTGATTTTTTTAAATTAGCAGTTTCTAAAGCTAAGAACATACTCCAGGTGTGCATCTGCCAGTTAATACACCCTGAATGTTTCATGACACTTGAGCGGCAAAACATATTGAGTGATGAATACAAATCTTTTATGTATTTTCTGCTTCCAATGATTAGTATACTAAGTGGTCTCAATCACAGAATATGCTGGTGTGCTTGAGGGGGTCAGGCTACTGACTGAGCTAACAGGGACATTCAATCATGCCAAGTGAGCACTCAGTCAGGGCTTTAAAAAAAAAATACAAGTTTGCTTTGAAGAAAGCTATATATACTTCACAGCCTTTTGCAGCATGTAACACATCTTGAAACAAAAATATTACCTTTGTTGATCTCTCTTCTGTCCACTTTCTACTCTCAGTCATCCAACCACTGAGTGCTTTCTTTGGGCCACAGAGCTTTCTACCCACAGCCAATAGTGATATGAGCAGAAAGCTCCCTTTAAGAAGGGCTGGTAACGACCAGACATCAATGTGCACATGCAAAGGAATGGCCTTTCTAAACTCATCAACGGCTAAAAATTCAAAGTCTCCCATTCGTTTATCAGGGATGTCCATTAATATATCTATACAAAGATTTATTATCTATTATTATTATCTACTTATTATTATTTTTTATTATTTATTATTTAGTTATCTATTTAATCTCTTCTATTTTCAATATAGAAAAATTGGAAGTAACTACCTTGCATGTATACAACTAAGCAATTGTCAAGATGATATAGGGTACATTTATGGAATACATAAATACACCAGGGGTAATTATTTAATAACAAAAATCACGATTGAATTATATTGCTAGCTAACAAAAATCACAACTAATAAATTATATGTTGTGAGCAATGGCCCATGGTTTTGAAAATAGACACCAATATATTAATAACTTTCTTCTAATAGTTAATAATTGTATCAAAGATACCTTTACTGTCTTTATTCTTACCTTTTGGATTTCCCAAATAGTTTACACTGTTTGCTATTATTAGAATATAAAAATACATATGATTATATGTTTACATATGATTTAATAATATTAAAAATAGAGCCAAAGAGGCAGCTCAGCAATGAAGAACAGTGGCTGTTTTCTCAGAAGACTCAAGACTGATTCCTAGTACTCACATAACAACTCACAACTAGCCACAATTCCAAGTCCAGGGTATCAACATCCCTTTCTAGTCTCTGTGGTACTGGATGTGCACATGATACACAGCTGGACGTGTAGGCAAAACACCATACACACAAACATAATAAAATAATAATAAAAACAACTTGAAAGTAGAAGAAAAATTAGTGACATTACAGATTGTACACCACAGCCTTTACCCCTCTTGTCATCAAACAGTTGTAAATACTTGTTAAGCCAGATAAGGTTCTTTTACTGCTAAATATTCAACTTTGTAACTACTTTTTACATTGTAAAGGCAGGAACTATGAGAATTTTTACCCTAAGCTCCCTTTAAAGCTAAACAAAATAATATGAAAAGATTGCCTTTTAATAATGACTACATGAAGCCAACTTTTCAAGACACAAATAAATTTATCACCCAGTCATTACACCTTCCAATAAATTACAATGTTTAAATTTTTATTTCATTTCTTCAGTTATAGGGTCTTACTGATAAGTGCTTTTCTTAAGTAAGTAAAATTAGCATTACCATATGAACTGTATTTGCTGTTAAAAGTATCTCACTAGGGGTTTGATTTATTCTATCATGCTTTCACTGATTTAATCATTGCTTAGACAATCAAAATATAATAATTTATTCTTGTAAACGAGAGAATTTCTTGGGAAGTCCTGTGTCTCAAACAGTAGACATCAGTGACTGCTAAAGAAAGACATGTCAATTCTGACATTCCAGTTCTCAATATAATACTATTTTTTTTTTCTTTTTGCCTCTGTGCTATGTCTTCCTAAGAAGTTTATGGAACAAAAAAGGATTTATTTTTTTCATTTCAAGTGAAAAAATAAAATGGCTACTTTTATTCAAAAACAAGAGCTAATGCATTTTAAAAGTACACAGAATGTAAAATTTAGTTGAATCAAAAATATAAATATTAAATAAAAAAATTACACCGCAAATCTGCTACAAGAAAATATTAGTAAGTTCTCTACACATGAGTTCTTCTAAGTCACAAAGTATTACTACTGTACAAAAATACTACAGGGCAAAAAGAAATTAACTAAAACTATGAACACAAAACTTCAGTTTTTCTAAGTGCTTAAAAAATTGGACTATAATTTAACTATATTTCCCTTTACTTTCCTCTTTCCAACAATCCCACACACATGCACCCACACACACATTCCCTCTCTCTCTCTCTCTCTCTCTCTCTTTCTCTCTCTCTCTTTCTCTCTCTCTCTCTCTTTCTCTCTCTCTCCCTCTCTCTCTCTCAATTCATGGCCTCTCTTATCATTGTATTACATGCATATATACATATTTATATACATATATATTCCTAAATATAACCTATGGAGTCCACATAATGTTACTTGCATGTGTGCTTTCAGGCTTAAAATTTTGACACTGGGCAACCACCTGGTGTGCTCTTCCCAAGGGAAGACCACCTCGCCAGCTCCCAGCTTTACTCAGGCACTTGCAAAATTTAACTTTACATAATACACAAAGATGCTATAAAAATTAGTAAACTGGTTTTTGAAAAAAATGAAAAATAAAATGAAAATTCAGTGAAAAATATTAAACATTTATCACCTAGATCATAGAAAAAGAAATCTAAATATGTAATGAACTTTTAAAAATATCATGAAATCTGATATAAATTGCACATAAGACAATGATGAAATATAATTTTCATTCTTCCAATAAGATAAATAACTGCTAATACTTTATACTGTAGGAAGCTAGGAATATGCTGTTTATAGGCACAAAACAATGATTTTTTTTATGATGTATGCGATTTTCTCATAGCTGTTTAGCTGTGGAGTACCTGTTCTTTGTTTGCTTATGTATTTGCTTTTTATAGGATCTTGCTGTGTAACTCTGAATATCTTGTAACTTGCTATATATAGATGCGACTTGCCTTGAACCCACAGAGGTCTGCCTGCCTCGGCCTCCACTTGCTAGCATTAAAGGCATATGCCATTAACGCCAGCCTTAGAACAACACTTTTGAAAATAATTTAATAAAAATAGCAAAATATTTGAACATTGATTCCATTTAGATTTTTAAATTTCATTTAAATAGAATGCTAGAAGAGCTAGACTCTTTTGATGAGTAAGGTAAGTTGGTAGTCATTATTTTCTCTGCATAATTTGATTAATCCCCCAACCATTTAAACCATATGAAGACATTTAGAAACTAGGAGTAAGCAACATTGTTTAGTGCCATGAGGAAACTGCAGGAGCAGTGTGAAAGAGCACTGCACTGCTGAGACTCTCACAGCATACCTGTCTAAGGGAGGCACTCCGCTTGCTGTGGCTGTTCCCTCTTCTCTACACCAACTGGATTAGCTGACAAGACACTCTGTAAGTTACCTAAGAGCTCTGCAGTTTCTGCTTTTAGCAGTTCACAATCTGATACAGATGGCAGAAAAATACATTGAAAATTTACATATCAATTTTGAGTATCTAGATCTACTAAAATGAACAAGTATCTATTTAGTATTTTGTGTGCAGACTGTAACCATGTTTTTGTAACAAAAGCAAATAATGTAGCTGCAGAAAAATGTGGCAAACTGAATAAATTAAATATTATTTTAAATGCTACATCGCTGCCTGCATGAGTCGTGCTTCTAGGCCTCAGCTCAGCTCTGCCAAGGTGGTGAGACTTGCCAAACAAGACTGATCTGAAGGGTGTGCTGTATTCTTCATGGCCTGCCAGCCCACGGATACAGCTCACCGTTATTTCTTATTGTATGCTGATAAATGCTCCCATATACATGCACATCATGAAGAGAGAAAGTGCCAAAGTTAGTCTGTAAGCCGTGCACGTACTTTCACTAGCACTCATATAAAAGCCATAGTCTACAACAGGACAGAAATGTCCTTCCAACTCGTAAGACCACCCTCTGTCTTGTTTTTCAATTGCAACACAAGAAACTTCAATATAATAATGGTCTTCGTCCATGGTGACTTAACACTCTGGGTACATGGACAGAGTTTCTTTAAAGGCTCTTATCTCAGGTATGAGTTAGATGATAATTTTTATGTCGTGAAAATTAGGTATTATAGCATTTCAGGAAAACTAAGTACTACACTCCTTCATTTCAGATTTCTTAAATGAGACAAGAAGAGTCATGAGAATTTCTTTAGTAGGGTTAAGGTTTTAACCAATAACAATGCCAATATTAAACACAGGACAGTTTATTTTGCAAACTGTGATATTTTCAGCCTCTTCAAGACTGCATTGAGTATGTTTTAGTTTCTCTAGTAAAAAATACATATCTTAACATCTAAAAACTTAACCATTTGTGGACTTGGTTTTATTTAATCTGTTCTCTACTTTGTTAAAGCCGACTTGCTACTTTTTTTGCACTGTCCCATACTGCCCATGTCATGCTGTACCACTAAGCAATAAAAAAAAAAAAAAATGAGGTGCACAGAGCCTTCATTATAGATGTGAAACTCAGGAAACAATAACCTGCCATCAGTTTCTCCCCAAATACTTTTATCTACTTATACAGTAGTCATTTTACTGTGAATGAAGCATTTGTAGACATTTTTGTTTCAAGATGAAAATTTAGATGACAGTAATAAGTTCTATATATTCAACTACACTGGGAAGATAACTCTATGTCCCTAAAAAATTCTGTGCTAAATAGTGTGCTACCATGAGATTAATAGTAAAAACAAAAACACCTATGACTATTCCATTTGACCTTCTATCTATTTTAAGTCTTTAAATGCAGAAAACGAAAACAAAGTATGATAATATTACTTTCAGATAATTTAAAATCACAGTTTAATATTTATAAATTCAAATTTTCATTTTATCTTTTTTCCTCTAAGAAGGATGTCTAATGCTCAGCTCTCAAATTTTCTACCCTATAAATATGCTTGCACTGAATATTAGTTTACCAAGTAAGATATTTTGTTCAATAGTTAATAAAGGTAATAATCGTATAACATTTCACTAATTGTTTTAAAAAATTAAAATTCAAAATTCTTGACTTAAAAGTTCCAATTATAAAGTAGGAAGAGTTAGCCGGGCAGTGGTGGCGCACGCCTTTAATCCCAGCACTTGGGAGGCAGAGGCAGGTGGATTTCTGAGTTCGAGGCCAGCCTGGTCTACAGAGTGAGTTCCAGGACAGCCAGGGCTATATAGAGAAACCCTGTCTCGAAAAACAAACAAAAACAAAACCAAAAAAGTAGGAAGAGCTAACAAATGCTTCCAGTAGTATTTTCAAATATTCCTGGAATGATTGTGCTCTGCTGTCTCTGACTATCTTCATACTAAGAATAGTCTGAAACATATTTACAGAAAACAATGACCCCTTTATTAGGATCAAGTCAGAAGTAGAAAGAACACAGTTTTCTGTGCTGTGCCAAGTGCTGCTCCAACTCTCTCTCAGTCATTCACTAGTGAAATAACTGACCAAAGCCTTGCAATTCTCTCCTGCATACACAAACCTGCCCTGGTCACTAGAGGAATATGTATTTTGTATATACGGTCTTAAAATAAATTCATTGCAAATGCTAACTATAGAGATCAGACTGCCCTGTAGTTTCAAAAGGCAATGACACTAAATCCCATGTGCCTACTGTCAATCTCAGAGAAGAGAAAATATGGAGTTAATAAGATTATGAGAAAATCATTCATGTTTTAAGGTGGAATCTACATCCAGTAATTAGTATCTTTAAAAGAAAAGGGGAAAGCCACAGAGACACAGGGGACCACTGTTTGATGCAAACAGTATCAAAATCTAAGGAAAACCTGGGGCCACCAGAACTCTGAAAAGGCAAATAGAATTCTCCATATGAGCCAGTAGGAGGAATGTAATCTTGCTGCACCTTCATATGGATTTCTGACATCAAGAACTGTAAGAGAATATGTTTCTATGGCTTTAAGCTATACAGTTGTGACAATATATTGCACCAGCCTCAGGTATGTAGTACATGGTCCTAACATCTACACGCCTAAGGAAGAGGCGAAGCACAAGCATCTTACATACAGACAGTGACCCCAAAGTCTCTAATCCACAGAAGTGTACAGAACAATCAATGAGAAAGTATACTGTAGCAACTCAGCCTAACAGAGAATATACTCTTCTGTATTTGGTCAAAGATAAGACCACCTTTTCAAGACAGGGAGTATCCAGGCCTGTATTATTATTCATCACTTTAAAAATATAAAAGGAACACATTTGTATTTTTAAATTCCACGTTATATTTTGAGGTGAGTAGACAAAGAATATTTCATGATACCTTATAGTCAATACAGTGGTCATCCTTGAAATTTTTTAATAGGAAATAATTCAAGTCTGCCATCTAATGAAAAATTACTTATGTTGTTGAAGACTGGCTTTAGAAAGCAAATACACACTTTTTTTGATCGACCAAAATTTGAATATGATTTCAAATGACAAATTTACAGAGAAAAAAAATCAATTTTCTTTTGGCCTAGGGAATATACTATCCTGACACTTGCAATGACTCTAATAAGTATACATTGCTTTGCCCGGGGCATCAGCATAACATGATTAAAGGCTATGCTTGAAATGTTGAACACAGTGAGCTATTTCCTAAGTAACATTGAAATCAGCAATTGTGCTTGCTCTATAAGTTTAAGGTACCATAAAAACTTTTGTAGTCAGTTTTTAATTTACTTATTTACAGTATGTATATGTATAAATATATACATTTGCATGTATATGTACATATACATACATATCACCCATAGCACTATAAAGCTACATATAGCACTATATAGCAACAACCACTTAAAGATCCAATGTTGTATATTTAGTAAGTCAGGACCTATTACAAACCTGTTTTTATGAACCTAAAAACATGAAAATGGTAAAAAAAAAAAAAAAAGTCTTGACATTTATTTTATCCAAAGAAATTTTTATTCATAATTTTTATAAGAAATTAGAACTGAGAAAGTCTCACAGATCCTCAAATAATACATAAAGAATTAGTCAAAGATATACTGAAGGAAGATAGCTACAAAACTGCAAATATTGTTAGTTTTCTTTATATTAGCAGGTATTAGCAAATACCAAATTTCTGATCAAATCTCAACATATTCTAAATATGTAGAAAAATGTACCTACAAACAAAAAGGCTTTATTTAAGTTTTATTTCTTTCTGAAAAAAAATGATCTTTCAACACTGTATATGTTCAGTTAACATGTGGATATAGACCATGGGGTACTCAAGTATACTAAGTAGAAAACAAATGCAGGGAAAATAATGGATAAAACAATTTGCATTAAATAAACAACTAGAATTATGAAGGTGACAGCAAGTGGGAGCATCCATTTCAGAGGGCTTTGGTATATTGCCAACTCTATTTTATAGATGAGGAGACTCAATCTATAAGAACACATAGAGCTGCCCAGTATCACAGCAGACAAGTAGCAGCAGAGAATTCAAAACCAGATCTTCTACTCCTAGTCTCTGCACTGTTCCTATTGAATTGTTATCTTCTTCCCTTAAATCAAAGATTTGCAGTAAAACTAGCCATTACAGTTAAACAGAAATTACCCTCAAACTGAGATGCCAAATCTTTTAAATTCAGACTCCATTTTAGAGAGCCTGACCTAAGTTTGAACTTAGGTAAACTAACAGGCTGGTACTTAGCAGTAGTTTCCAAGTTGCTCCCCAACAAAACCTAAGCTTAGCTCCAGTCTCTAGGCTAATCCCCAACAAGATCAGAGTTTCCAGGTTACACCCTCAACAAGACTAGTGTCTCCAGGTTATTCCCCCAACAAACCCATACTCACAGGTTACAAGCCCACCCCTTGCCTAACGACCACCAATGCAGAGAACAGAAGTTAAGTTTATAATATGACTCCCAGCACCAGCCAATTAAGTTAAAGGCCACAGGAGCTTTCCAATTAGATGCTTGCACACATACTCCCTGCTTGCTGCTTATTGTAAAGCCTGCCCTGATAGACATTTGGGACTGCCCCCCCCACCAAAACCCTCCTGTGTGATGATGGTGCCTTAGGGGGTCCTGAGCTAGCTCCAATAGAATAAACATCCTGCTGTGAGTTACATCAGATTGGCTCCTGTCTCTTTTTGCGGGGGAAATCACTAACATTTCCCTGGCACAACAAAGCAATAGTGATTTTTAGTGATTTAAAATTACCTGTTTATTTATTTAAAACATTGTTTTATATAAACTTACAGAGAACAAAGTCCTTTATGTATATTCCTGACATTGAGACTGTACTCTCAGACGAGTGAATTGTAGAAACTGGAGAAAGAAAATAAAACTACATAAAAAATGTCATGAGAGGCCTAGCATAGATAGGAGTCAAAGATATTCTCTGTGAATACGGGTTGTATGATGAATGACATGCCATGTTACATTTGATAGTCTAGCAGAGTTAAGGATTCATGTATGACTAAGGTCTTCTCTTAGTCATTGTCTATGCTAATAAATTCATAAACATGCTCATTTGCATATATTACTCCCTAGCTGCATAATGTTTCACCTTCTTATTTTCAGAAAATTCATCCTTATGTATTGTTTTTATTCAAGACCCATCTCAACTCTATATTCTCCCAAGCAAACTCCCAGAGATCTCTGTTCCCACAAACCAGCTTTTGCAATTACCCATGTCATGCTTTCCCAGCAACTGTCCACGGGTATTGTATTACACACAGCTTCCACCAATTGGCAATGCTTGCCTACTATGCTATCTTTATGAGGAGTCTGGCTTGGTGGCAAAGAGAACCAAACCAGACTCGGAATGTATTCCATGAACAATAGAAGAGAGAAGGGGACACAACAGTTCTAAGAACCTTCTTTGACATTGATCCTGCCTTATTTTGTCATTTAAAGGACTAAGCTATTTGTCTTCAAGTTTCTTTTGGTCAAAACCACATATTGTTTTCTCCCTGGCATCATCTATGGGTTACAATGTGGTATTACCTAATGATAATGAAACAGCATTTTCATGATTCTATTTCATAGCTGTTCTAAAAATATTATCAACATTAACCCTCCTTTAGAGAAACGTTAAAATGTACATTACAACGTCTCAATTCAAATAAAACATCAGGGTCCAGTGAGATCATTCCTATACAATAATTAAATGCAACAAAGAAAAAATAAGGTTATACAAATATATTGAAAAAAGATTTACAACTTTAAAAATGACAAAATCTATATATTTTAAAATAAAGCTCACCTACTGGATCCTAGGATTTAAATCTCTCCTTTAGTATACTGTATCATCCCGTATACAGTGAGTGCTGAAGCAATCCATGTCAATTAGTTTAGTTCTTACATTGTAGAAAGAGTCCCATTTTACTTCCCCCCTGCTAAGGAAGTGTATTTATCATATTCCACAACAGCTCACAGTTTGTTATACATTAACTGCTCATTCTCTGTGCCAATAAGACTATGCTGGAACAGTAAATGAATTTGGTATATTCATTTAAATGATTCTGCAAACCACAGGCTACCCAGTTGTCTAATGATAAGAGAGCCCCAAAGCCACCTGATCACCATTATCCGGCCTTAGTTTTTTGGACTCGTGGTCAGTACTGTCAGGATCTGCATACTGAGAAGAATGAGAAGGAAAAGTCTACCTCAGACCTAATCATGCAAAAGGGTTTTATTAATTCAGGCTCGGGTGATGATGTGGCGAGGCTGGAAAGAGAAGGGATGTGAGATCTGGAGTCTGGAGCTGCTGCTCCAAGACCAATGCTGGTTTTGGCACTTCTCTCACTCTAGTGAGTTGCAAAAAAACAAGCAGGTGCTAGCAATCTGAGAGACCACATGCCAGCTACAGCTGCTTCAAACTGATTCAATTACATCTGCCTCAATAGTCCCAGGACATCAAACCAGCTGAAGAGATCCATAGGTTGCAAAGAGACATGCTTCTCCAGAGGTACAATGGTCCCTGAGGTAGTGGGCTTACAAATCTCCATGTTGTGATAGGAATGCCTTTTCCCACCATTGCCAGGCACTGAGAAAAGATGAGGTGTGTTTGATTCCTATTCACTTTAAAACCAAAAACTGGTTGGCAAGAACAGTAAAAGCCCTTTTGATCTTTAAAAAACAAAAAACAAAACTGGACAATAGCTGAAGTCTTAAGAATACCTTGAAGAAGCATAATTTTGTGAGAACATTTCCCAAGCCATTGGGCACAGCACATTTACAGAACATGCTCTTGGGATCCGGACTTCGCTCCAAACCTTGTTTGTACATAAAGGGGCCAAGCAGCTGGGAAATTCTGGAGTGGAGTGTGTCCTCATTAGTTCCCATCTGCCACCAGAACTCAGCTCATGGCAAGTTTGGCTAAGTCCTGGTGTACTCAGGTCCAAATGTGGGTCAGTTTTAATTACACTATACAGAATTCAGCATGCAGTTTTTAAATCCTTATTATACAGAACAGAGGAGTGGGATGCTTTCCAGCTAATCAATTTTTTAAAAGTACATATATAAAATTTTAAACCAGGCTAGACAGACAGTGGGTGGAAAAAATCTTGAGTACAATGGTTACTTAAGAAAATTATTAGTGAAACTGGGTCACAAGCTAGTTCTGTTTAGAAATTTCAATGTGAGAAACACAATGTTTTCAACGGTAAGATGGGAAACTTATGCAAGGTACATAATTTCCTGTACTTTAGTGTGAACAAGTAGCCAAAGGCTGTGGCCAGGCTACAGCACACACCAACAAAGGCAGAGATTCTCACAGAAGTGCCAGCTCCCGTCAATGGCTACCAGTCATGGAGTAGTATTACATAAAACAGAAAAGTGGAAAAGGTGAGAAAGCAAGGGTGAGGCAGAAGAGTAAGACAAAAGAAAGAGGAAAGGAGAGAAAGACCTAGGGAGAGGAGAGAAGGGATGGATGAAGCCAGCACAAGATAGGAACATGAATGCAGAGGGATGCTTTACAGACTCAAGGCATGCACTGGTTCACAGTTCCTCTCACAGCCACACAATGGGTCTCAGAATAAGTCCTTGAAGTATGTGCTTAGACTCTATCTATCCAAAAGTTTCACCAAATAGGGAGAGTAAAGGCACTAAGATTTTATAGATAACCATCAGCTAAATGTCAGGAGAGAAGAAAACAAGCAGTCAATGATTGGCCATTGATACAATAACAATAGTGTCCAAATTTGACATAACCCTAGTTACAAACAAAATATAGCCATAAGTATTGTATGGATGTGATGTACCTTTGACTCAGTTATAAAGTTTATCTTAAAAATAGCATCTAAATAGGTTCATACCTAGTATTTTCTAGCTGTGTACTGTGAACAAATTGCTGGTATTTTATTCTAAAAGCACCATCAGTAAGGCACACCTGTGTATGAACACATACATATTTAATTCTAGAGGAAGTTAATATTGACCTATATTTGGGTCTGAGTACACCAAGTCATTCAAATATTAATACAACAATTCCAAGTAAATTGTCTCAATAAAAACAAAATAATCATGTTGGAAACTGGAAAAATGGTCCAGCAGTAAAAAGGACTTGGGGCATTTCCAGACCAAAGTTCCATTACCAAAACCAAGTTGAGTAGATCATAAATACCTGTAACTGTACCTCCAGGATATCTGACATTATTCTGGCCTCTGCAGGCACCCATACATATGTGGGTAAATACGCACATGCACACACTCACATGTGCACACACATACGCACATACACACATACGCACAATAAAAAAAACAAATCTGACATTGAACTAATTTTAATACTAAGAAATATGAAATTATAGATATAAATAGGTCTTCATTGGGATTATATGATTTGTGCTCTATAAAAAAGTGAATTTGAACATGAGGCAATCATAAATAGAGGGAAGGTACTGTGAAGAGATATGAGGAAAAGATGTCCATCCATAAGTCAAAAAGAAGGCTGGGGAATGTATTTCTCCCTCCCGCTGCAGAGAAGCAATCAAGGCTGTTTATAAGATTTGATTTCCTACTTTTAAACTGCAAGGGAACAACTGTTCACCTAAGACACTAAGCCTGGCTTTGGAAGAAACCTCTATTAATGACCAATGTAAGCCTGACACAGGACACAATAAGGTCTAGATTCTCTGGAGAGGAATAAGGTATGGAATAAACTGAAATTTCAGTATCAGTCCCATCATCCTATATTCCAATATGAGCAAGTGATGACTATATCACGTTTCCACAACTCTAAAAGTACCATAGGCTCCCAGGATGTGTCTTAGATAGGCACAGACTTCTTATATCATTTGAACTCACATAAGTCATGTGCTTTCTTGATGAACTTGCCTCTTGTAATACTTTTCAATGCAAAGAATCCAATGCCATTCACATGTACAAATTAAAATGGTTCCACCAATTTTAAATGCAATTCCACAAAACTCTATGAGAAATGGAATTACTATATGATCCACCAATTCCATTTTTGGTTCTAAGAAAAGTAAGAAGAAATTGGGTTCTCAGGGTTTATACATGAGTTCACCACAGATATACAGAAAACTAAAATATATAAGCAGTCAAAGCGTCCACTGTCAAAATGAATAATCAGGCAATATGTGGTGTATGCCCACTATGAGATAAAATTCAGTTATTAAAGATGAAAAACTTGACATGTACCACAACATGAATGGACCCTGATATTATCCATTGAAATAAGACAAACATACACATACACAAACACACATTTTGTTATTGAGTCAAAAAAGTAAAATAGTTCACAAGAACTGAAGGAAAGAAAGAATGGTACTTTAGTGTTTTAAAAAATTTCAAATTTCAAAACCAAAAGGGCGTTATGAAAGGCTTGTTGTGGTGTCTGAATAAACATTATTCATATATTTAAAATTCAGTAAAATTTAAACCTAAACAGGGCTAAAAGGGTAAATTTTAAGTTACCTGTAATCTAAATGATAAAAGATGGTAAAACAACAAAAGTATATTAACTTTTCTTCTGACTCAGTAAATTAATTTAGGATATTTATAAAATCTCCCCTAAAGCCAAAGAAACAGAAATATGTTTAACTATTACCTCTGAGACAATTTATCGGACCACTCCAGACCAGAAGGCTAGATCTCTGTTACTCATATGGTTTTCCTTCAGTATCTAAAACCAGTCATGATTGTCGCTGCAGCATTTGCTATGTGCTAACCATTTCACTAACATTTTACAAGTGCTACCTAACTTTCAGTGCGTTAATACCATGTGAAATTTATAGTTATATAATTTTACAAATGAGGACAAAAGAGATTCTACTGGGTTCCATTAACAGTAAGTGGTGAATATCTATCTATCTATCTATCTATCTATCTATCTATCTATCTATCTATATATATACATATATATATATATGCTGTCCTCTTTGTCGTTCTGAGCCCTGAGTAAGGATTCTGATTTATTGCTTACTGAATCAAGCAAAGAACAAGCATTCGGGTGCTAAAAAATAAATAAAAGAAAGAAATAAGTAGTTATTACTGTCTTAAGACTTGGGTCATTATAATGTGCTTACCTCAAGACACAATGTAATCTTAGAAGGGCCTACTAGCAAGTCTTAGCTACTCTACTTTGACTTTATCTTTGTTATGTATTTGCAGTTGGGATTCAGTGGCGAATAGGAACCATAACTACAAATATGTATAGAGTAAATACAGGCACCATTATCTCTGTTTAGTAAAACAACTACACCTTTTTAATATGTTTTGATCTTACCTGATCCAATGAAAGTCAGGACACATTTTATTACTGTGAAGCTGATGAGCTATCACTGGGCAAGGAGGGGACACAGTAAGTGTGCAAGGCTCAGGCCAGGACCATTTAAAACAGTTTGTTCATCCCTAGGCTCCAAAGAGTTGCCAAGGTGAAAAGTAACTTAAGTATGGATGCCTCAGCCTTTAAATGTATAATGAGGAGAATAAAAATATTTTGCTCGTAGTCAATACATACTCATGTAAAGTAAATACTGGTATTGTAATTCATGATCTTTAATAATGAACATGAAGGGATTTTTACATCTATACTTGTCTTCAACAACAAGACTCATCAGCATCTAACTGGCCATGTGAAAAGTAAAGTAAAGCCCAATCTCTATACACCTAACATGCCTTCAAGGGCCACATAGCTCCGGGGCACAGTCCCTCTACTCTACTGCACTGCCAGGCACATTTTATTCTATCCAGTATGCCCTGACCAAATGCTCTATATAAGGTACTGTGGTAAGGAGCATGTGAACTCCTCTATGTTCTTTGTCTCTATTTTCCTATTTCCCAAGAGGTTAATTCAGGCCATATTATAGTGATGTTTTATTTTTTAAAAAAAGATTTCATGTATGCTAATAGGAAAAATACAGCAGTTTTAAGACTTAAGATTTGTGTTATTAAATTCTAGTATTTTTAGTATGTTAAGGAGACTATTACAAGCCATACAACCAAGTTTTCAATATCAGGAATCTGGAACGAGTGAATAAATTAATTAAATACCTTTATATAAAATTATAGCTGTTTGTATTCCACTTACAGAACTTTACCTAAGATAAATTCAATAATAGTTCAAATCTCTTAAAGATATATTAATTTGTCAGAACATAAATAAAGCTATTAACAAAAGAAACTGAACTGCACTACAATTGACTCTGGAAAAACACCAAGGAGCTAGATTTGATTAAATGATAATATAGCAGTTTTAAAAATTTCCTGGGTATGTTAGCCCCTCTTCTAGAATTTACTACTTAATTTTCAGGTTATTTCCCCCCATTTCTTCAACCCCAATTTCAGGAGAGGCACGTGCACAAGTCAAATCTCCTTATAATACACTCTTACACTTTCTCAATGGGCTCCATGTGTCCACTAATAGCCAAATGCTTTCAAATCTGTTCAGCTAAATGGATCAATAACGACATCCAGCCCCACACAGTGGGGCTGCCAACATGGTGAAATCAAGCAAAACACAAAATGTCTCTCTTAGGACAAAAAATTATCAACAAGGTTTTCTCCAGAGATAATAGGAGATATACACTATCTAATGCAGTTGAGATATATTAAAAATATTTGAGCATTTGAGACACAAAACAAAGAATTAAGTAAAAGTATCTGAACACTATAACCAGTGAGTGTTAAAATGGCCCAATTTAATAGTTCAAAGTCTACACCACCTATCTTTCCAACACAAGAGTATATGAAACACAGATAGGCAACAGCACAGGCAAACTGCTAACAAGCTTATTTGTGCTTCCCTTCCTATGACACAGTTGTGAGCAACAACTGAGTAGGTGCAACCAAGCTTGGGCGAATTCCTGCCTGTTGCCCAGAAACAACAACACTGCGTGGCTGAAATTTTAAACCAGTGAAAACACTCCCACCCTGTCCAGGTTCATCTGGTGACTGAGGCAATGCAGAAGTGAGAAGGTATGCAGCCACTCCTGACCTAAAGCAACCTCTACAAACAACTAAAAACACATCAAAGAAGTTTGATAATAAAGATGCCAAAGACAATGCTTCTCCAATGCTCTGACCTCAGATGCCAGTTGCTTTAACAGCACAATCCTATAAAGTACTTGCTAATCTTCACCAGATGAATGCTTTGTAATTAAAATTATTCTGCTTCATCAAATCTTAGAAATGTGTGTCTGATTCTTACAGTGATATGCAATGCAATGTGTTACAAAGTGCAGTTCTTTGGAACTGTCAATATTTGTAAGAAAAATGGTCAAAAATTAACAATTGCATATTATGACATCTATAAGCAGTTTAATGAAGATGTAGTAACACGACAGTTAATACATATTATTTGCATAGCTATAAGAAAATTCACATACATACCTGTGCAGCTATGAGGCACAGACAGACTTGCAATTTATCAGGAAATCTGAAATGGAAAACAGAGATGTCATCTAAGTAGAAATTAATTTACGAAACCAAATTCAGAATTTGTACTGAAACAACTTGTGCAGATCAGCAGGAGAGATCGCACTGTATAAGGAAGGTGGAGTAGTTTATATTCCTATGTTTCCACAGGTATTACTCATATATGTGAATATATGCACACAGCATCTCAGTAGTGTCATCAAGCCACTGAGACTCACCATGGCCTCTGCAATGCAAATGTTCTCACTAGAGGACTAGGAAAATATTTAACAAGTGATTTTTTTTCTTGGTGTTCTTCCAGGACTAATGCCTTGTTAATACAAATGACTGCTGCTCTCTGAGACAGAACTCCTCCGGTTCATCTGCCCTCACTCTGCTAGAACATTGGTGAGCCAACAAAGTGCTTCCATGGAGCAGTCCATAAAAATAATGCAGAAATAAAACTTTGAATGCTCCTTTACTTTGGTACAACAGATCAATCACAGACTGAGTCTATTAGAAGGACTGCTTCCAACACGTGGCATACTGCATAATGCCTCAGCCTGAAACCCTGGCCTAACTGGTATAGAGTACCATGCAAGCTCAGCTTAATGCCTGAAGCTGACAATCACACTTGAGAAAACAAACAAACAAACAAACCTGAGTTTAGATGGAAGATGCACTGGAACAGAAGGCTACAAGCTAAATTCTCCAAACTAGAAGTTTCATAATTCTTTCTGAATGCAAAATGAAGTATTTGTGTACATCTAAGCCTAGTTGATAACAGCAACATGTTAAGGTCAGTAAACTTTGCTCAAAGGTATCCATAGGTAATTATTTTTATGATGGCTTGATAAAATAGCATCACACATAAAACTGATGTGAGCAGGAATTGCTAAGAAGCTTGTGGAAAGTTACTATAGGTAGGCATCTAAAAGTCAAAGTTTGAATTGTTTTCTCAGTAGGTTTAGCTCTAGGCATCTGCTAATATTATTGGAAACAGATAAAAATCTATGTTAAAAGGTAAATTTAGGGTTGGTGAAATGGCTCAGTTTGTAAAGACATTTGTTGCCAATTCTAAAGAGCACAATTTGTTCCTTGTGCTCCATGTGGTGGGAGGAACCGACTCCTTAGTTTGTCTGACTTGCACATGTGCCTTGATTCCAGTTCTAACCTACAAACATGCACACTATATACAGATTCAAAAGGAAGTAAATAAATATAGGAGATAATTTTATGGAACTCAAAAATTATATGAAATTTGAATGTCTAATAAGAAAATAATGAATGTATATAAAGCCATACAAACTAATATTTTATGCAACCTCTAATATACCTTAAACATTTAAAATTTTATAGAAATCTTGCAGCTCCGACCCCAAGACTCAGGTGAGATCAACATTTTTCTCTCTGGTGACTTTCTAAAATTTTTATGCTGTCTTTAAAACATAGTATAATTATATATTCTACAAGCATGTATAATTTAAAGTGCATAGGTTAATAACAATGAAGATATACAAATAGAATATATACACATAAAAACCAAGATATTAGATCTTGAATCTAATATCTAAAATCTGTTGAATAAGAGTATTTATAACTATTTAAATTTTATTCTACTTAGGTTCATAGATAGCTAAGTATTGATAATAAACTTTATTTTATACTAGTAAAATATTAATTGGTAAGGTAGAGGTAAAATAAACTTCACAAAGTGCCATATGGAAGTCATAAACCTATCTCTTCTTTGAGAAATAAATTAATTCAATCACACATAGACTCCACTAGGTGTGCCTACAGAGAACACACCCTGCCTCCTCATCAGGGTACACACAGGGTCTTTTTTATCCCATTACTCTAGGATCTACACAGTAATTCAATAACACATTTTTAATCATCTTAGTAAAACTTATTTAAATTATGCAGAGTGAAATGACAGCAAGAACAACTCAGGACTGAAAATCTGTTGTATCTAGTACAGACTAATTTATTCACTAAGCCAGCAAGATTCAGTGAGCATCTACTGTGTGCAAGCAGATGCATTTATCACCACCATGTGTTAAAAAAATAGAGCAGGGCACATCCTACAGTGCTAACCACTTAAAAGCACTGAACAGATACAAACATAACCGAGCTTATAGTGTTTCTGAGAGGATTAGTGCATGTTAGAACAATTAAATGTATGTTATGTTTATTCTTTTATTTTTTGGAGTAAAAACTTACATATATGTAGTATTAACTGAAAGGTCAGACTCCTTAGCATGCATAACTTACAAATTGCACTCACCAATTATTTTAAATATTTACATTTTTTAGTTATGTAACTTGCTTCACATTAACAGTGATCTGGCATAAAAGGATATCAAGAAAACACTGACCAATGTAGGCTGTAGGGTATGTAAGACTGCCTCAGATTATGCAGAGCTACATGAAACACACAGACAATTATTAACAGACTAGAGTTATTTATCAGACACTTAAGTAAATAGTCAGTTACTTGTTAATCCTTCCTGAAGATACTGTTATTACAACATCACCAGGGAAAGAAAAAGAGATAGGGAAGACCATTTCCACTAGACAGATAAAATGGTACAGCTAATAGAGTCTCTTTATAACTAGTCAGTTTCTCTCTGGTCTATAGTCATAATTTAATTCCCTCTAAAGTCAGTGCTACGTAAAAGTTACAAAGTTGATGTGGTGACAAATAGAAAACAGCAACTCCTGTGATCACTAACCCCTAGCCCAGGCTTATAGTGTTCTGGGCAACAACAGAGTTACCAGGTAGGATGATTAAGTGCTTAGAATTTGCCACCAGACAATTAGATTTCAGGCAAGTTACATATTCCCTGTATTTAAAATGGTGATTATCTAAATACCCTACAGTATTATTCATGGTGCTTCTCATTATGAGCATTTAACAAAGTAAGCAAAGTCTCGGGCATGGCATGAAGTAAGCATTTCCTTGCAGGGCCCTGATAGTAGCATCACAGTTGCACAAAAGGGAAAGGATATCTTATTATTATAAGCTAAGGAACTAAACTAAACAGAAATCCAAAAGGGAAAGACAGCCTATTGAGCACAAAACACTATAGCCACAAACTGATACAAGAGGCAATTCTGAGCTAGATGGTTAGTGAACAGTTTACATAAAACAATATGTAAAAATACTAATACTCCCCCAAACCAACATTATCCAGCATTGGAAGTACTGTCTGTATTAATGAAGAGAACAACAGTAAGATGTTCTGTAAAGATGGAGAGTTTTTTTTACCACTAGTATGTGTATAAGTTAGATTTCTTTATTTCTATGAAAACAAATTTCTTTACTTCTGTTTAGAACAATTTTTGGTAAGGGAAGAGTTTATTTGGTTTATAGGTTATAGTCCATTATCAACAGAAGCTAAGACAGGAATTGAAGCAGAAGCTGTAGCATAGACCACAGAGTTGCAGTGCTTATTGGGTGGTTTCCTCAAACTTACTAAGTTAGCTTTCTAGGTTAGAGCTATCACTTCCACAGTGCACAATGCCCCCTTTTATATCAATTAGCATTTAAAATACTTCACAAACACAGACACATGCCAAACTGATGGAGGCAATCCCTCAACTGAGATGTGCTCCTCCCAGATATGTGAAGTTGACAACAAAGATTAGCCATTACACCTAGTATAAAATTTTACTATGTCTTTCTGTTGACTTCTAGTTAGCAAAATTCTCTTATGAAAATTTAATGGGCCCAGATACATGTTGAAGAGTAGAGAAATGTTTTCACTCCTTACTTGTTGGGTCCAATTAGAGATGCTTCTTGAACTATTAGTAAATCAAGCTGCTAATTCACTCAGGGCATTCAAATGTTCTCATCTGGGGCCCTGGAGAAGTGGCTCGACCATGAGATTTGATTCAGATTATAAATTACTTCCATGATTAAGTATTCTAGCGTCTTTAGTGTGGAAGATATTTTTCAGGCTACTGAAGGAGGAATATAAACACCAAGCCAGCCACAAAACCTTTGCCTACAATGTGTCCTGCCTGCAAAAATATATGAGGCCAATGATGGCACAGAACTCATGAGAGTGGCCAACCAATGTCTGACTTTACTTAGGGCCCACTCCCAAAGATGCAACTCATGTTAGACAATGCTTGCACAACCAACCACCAGAAACTGGATAGCCCAGCTTGGGTAAAACAAATACTCTTGACTTAAAGTTTAAAAAATTCACCAAAATGACTCAAAATTATATTCTGCTATACTCAAAGATCAGTGCCTTAGTCACTCATCAGAGAGGCTTCCTTCAGCAACATATGGGAACAAATGCAGAGACCACTGCCAGGTATTTCAGGGAGAGAATAAATGAGATGTCACCATCAATTCCTGTCCCCAGATCTCAGTGATGCTATGGAAGAGGAGGCAGAAAGAGTATAAGAGGCAGGGGAAGGACTGACACCAGGAGAACAAGGCCTGAATCAACTACACAAGTTGATATGAAGACAGACTGAAGCAGCAAGCACAAAGCCTGCACGGGCTGCACTAGGTCCTCTCTGTATACACTATAGCTTTGAAGATTAGTCCTTTGACTGGTCTGCTGAGTGTATGAGAAGGAGTAGGTCTCTGATCCTTGTGCCTGTTCTTGAGGTGCTTTTCCTTCTGTTGTATTGCTTTGTCCAGCCTCAATATGATGTTTTTCCCCTTGACTTATTATATTTTATTTTTTCATGTTTGGTTGTTATCTCTTAGAAGCCTCTTCTTTTCTGTTCAGAGACAGGAAGAGAGTGGATCCAGAAGGGAGAGAAGCTGGGGAATAAGTGGGAAGAGTACAAGACATGGAAATTATAATTAGGATATACTATGTAAGAAAAGAATCTATTTTCAATGAAAGAATGAAAAAAAATATTTCATATAATATACTCTAAGCATGTTTTCCCTCTCCTAGCTTCCTCCAGATCCTCCCCATCTCCCTACTTCATCCAACATCAAGCTCTCTCAACAACAACAACAACAGCAACAACAACAAAAAACCCAAAACACAAACATCAAAAGAAATCAACTGGAAACTAATAGGGACAAAATATTATTAACATTTTATATGTGTCTTCTTTTTAGTCATTGATACAATGTAATTCAAAACTTTATTAATATATACATACATTTCTTCTGGAATCACCAGACAATTTTGTTGCTTGTTATTTTACTGTTATTATTAACATATAGTGTTGTTATATTATTTATTTCAATAATCAATAATGCCAATTATAATTTTAAAAATTGAAATACCTTACCTTCTTTTATTATTTAATAAGGAAGTTCAATGAAAAGAATTACTTATTTAGTAATGTTGAAGAATTCACCTTTTTCTTTTTATGTTATTCAGCTAGATTCAACCTTTCATGACTGAAAGACCATATCCCTATCATATATCTAATAACTGAGAATGAGAGGTCAAAATCAAAATGAAAATATCTAAAGTTATTAATATTTCCCAGACTTGAAAGACATTAAAATCAACCACATAATATGAAACTCACTCAGATTTTAGAGAAAGACCATGTCAAGAGCATGGTAGATTCAATGTATTTGGTTTTATATGAAGGTCCTTGATCCACGTGGACTTGAGCTTTGTACAGAGAGATAAGAATAGATCAATTTACATTCTTCTACATGTTGACCACCAGTTGAACCAGCACCATTTGTTGAAAATGCTATCTTTTTTACCACTTGATGGTTTTAGCTCCTTTGTCAAATATCAAGTGACCATTTGTGTGTGGGTTCATTTCTGGGTCTTCAATTCTATTCCATTGATCAATTCATTCTGTTTGTCACTGTACCAATACTATGCAGTTTTTTTAATCACTATTGCTCTGTAGTACAGCTTGAGGTCAGGGATGCTGATTCCCCCAGTAGTTCTCATTGTTGAGAATAGTTTTCACTATCTTGGGTTTTTTGTTATTCCAGATGAATTTGAGAATTGCTTTTTCTAAGTCTATGAAGAATTGAATTGGAATTTTGATGGGGGTTGCATCGAAACTGTATATTGTTTTAGTCAAGATGGCCATTTTTACTATATTAATCCTGCCAATTCATTAGCATGGGAGATCTTTCCATCTTCTGAGGTCTTATTTGATTTCTTTCTTCAGAGATCTGAAATTCTTGTCATACAGATCTTTCACTTCTTTGGTTAGAGTCACACCAAGATACTTCATATTGTTTGTTACTATTGTGATGAGTGTTGTTTCCCTAATTTCTTTCTCAGCCTGCTTATCCTTTGTGTATAGGAAAGCCTCTGATTTGTTTGAGTTAATTTTATATCCGGCCACATTGCTGAAGCTGTTTATCAGCTGTAGGAGTTCTCTGGTGGAGTTTTTGAGTATACTATCATATTATCTGCAAATCATGATATTTTGACTTCTTCCTTTCCAATCTGTATCCATTTGACCTCCAGAAGAGAAAGTGGGGAAAAGTCTCAAACACATGGACATAGGGGGAAAGTTCCTGAATAGAACGCCAATGGCTTCTGCTCTAAGATCAAGAATCAACAAATGGGACCTCATAAAGTTGCAAATCTTCTGTAAGGAAAAGGACACTGTCAATAGGACAAAATGGCAACCAGCTTGGGAGCAGATCGTTACCAATCCTATATCTGATAGAGGGTTAATATCCAATATATACAAAGAACTCAAGACGTTAGACTCCAGAGAACCAAATGACCCTATTCAATAATGGGGTGCAGAGCTACACAAAGAACTCTCAACTGAGGAAACTCAAAGGGCTCAGAAACACCTAAAGAAGTGTTCAACATCTTTAATAATCAGGGAAATGCAAATCAACACAACCCTGAGATTCTACCTCATACCAGTCAGGTGTGATCAAAAACTCAGGTGACAGCAGATGCTGGCGAGGATGTGGAGAAAGAGGAACACTCCTCCTGTGCTGGTGGGATTGCAAGCTGGTACAACCACTCTGGAAATCAGTCTGGAAGTTCATCAGACAATTGTACATAGTACTTACTACCTGAGGACCCAGCTATACCAATCAGGGGCATTACCCAGAAGATGCTCCAACATGTAATAAGGATACATGCTCCACTATGTTCATAGCAGGCATATTCATAATAGCTAGAAGCTAGAAGCAACTCAGATGTCCCTCAACAGAAGAATGGATACAGAATGTGATATATTTACACAATGGAGTACTACTCAGCCATTAAAAACAATGACTTCATGAAATTTGTGAGCAAATGGATGGAAATTGAGAATATCATCCTGAGTGAGGTGACAAAGGAACAAACATAGTATGTACTCACTGATAAGTGGATATTAGACCTAAGTTCAGATTATTGAAGATTCAATTCACAGACCATATGAAGCCTAAGAAGAAGGAATACCAAAATGTGGGTGCTTCAGTACTTTTTAGAAGGGTGAACAAAATACTTACAGGAGGAAATATGGAGACCAAGTATGGAGCAGAGACTGAAGGAAAGGACATCCAGAGACTGCACCACCTGAGGATCCATCCCATATACACCCAGGAAGTGCTTATTGATAGAAGCCTGATGTGGCTGTCTCCAAAGAGCCCTTCCAGAGCCTGACAAATACAAAGGAGGAAGCTCACAGCCAACCATTGGACTGAGCTTGGGGGTTCATGATGGAGGAGATGGAGAAGGGACTAAAGGAGCTCAGGGGGGTTTGCAGATCCATGGAGGGAGCAACAGTGTCAACAGGCTAGACTCCACAGAGCTCCCAGGGACTGGACTACCAACCGAAAAGTACATATGGAGTGACCCATATGGAACTGGCCACATATGTGGCAGAAGATGGCCTTCCTTGTTGGACATCAGTGGGAGGAGAGGCCCTTGGGCCTGAGGGTGTTCAATGCCCCAGTGTATGGGAATGAATGCCACCGTGGCAGAATGAGAGTGGGTCGGTGAGTACCCTCATTGAGGCAGGGGGAGGGGGAATGAGATAAGAGGTTTTTGAAGGGGAGACATGGAAAGGGGGAAAACATTTGAAATGTAAAGAAAGATAATATCTAAGAAAAATAAAATAAAAATACAAAACAAAAACAAACAAACAAACAAAAAGAGCATGGTAGAAAAGGCTGACGAATCAAGAGCATGACACATATATGAGATGGCAATGGAGGCACAGTGCAAGGAAAGGAGATGTTCTTAAAGTAAAAAATAGCATTAGTGTGCATCATATGGTTTTCAAAATGCTTTTAGTGGTTTTTGCACCTCCCCATATTCCCTCACTTACCCTGCTTTCAAGTTACCCTCCTCATTTAATCCTTTAGTCTAGTTTGAAGTGTCTTTCCATAACACTGCATTCTCTTTCCCTTTTATTAGGAGAGCCTCTTCTCTATCCTAGTCCACTACTAGGTACCTAACTTGTATAGCATACACATCAAAAGATTAAAACATTGATACATAAAACAAAACATGAGATATCTGCCTTTCAGGGTCTAGGCTACCTTAGTCTCAGGATCCATCTGTTTCTAGGATCATCTACTGTTTCTAGATCCATCCATTTATCTAAAATTTCATAAATTGATTTTTAAGAACAGAATAACAGTATATTGTGTAAATATACCATATTTTCATTATCCATTTGTCAGTAGATAAAGGTGTGTTCTAACTTGTGGTTATTATACACAGAGCAGCAATAAATATGAATGAATAAGCATCTCTGCTGTAAGATGTACAGATCTTTGGGTGTGGGTATGCTCAAGGGTGGTATCATTAGGTCTTGAAGAATATTTATTCCCAGCTACCTAAAGAACCACCATACTAATTTTACTATGACAAACTTGTCATAGTCGTGGAACAAGTTTGTACTCCTACCAGCAATAAGTAAGTGTTCTCTGTTCCTAGCATCCTCACCAGCATGCATTGCCATATATTTTATTTATCTTGGCCACTGAACTGAAGAAAGATAAAATGTTAAAATAGTTTTAATTTGCATTTCCCTGATAAATAAGGATGTTTAACATTTCTTTGTTCCTCAGTCACTGAATTTCATCTTTTAGAACTCTTTGCTTTACTCTGTACTCCATTTTCTCTTTGTTTGTTTGTTTGTTTTCTTAAAGTTCAGGAGGAGTTGTTTTATTTTGTTTACATTTTGTTTTAGTTCTTTATATATTTTAGATTCTAAGCCTTCTCAGATGTATTTGGAAAGAAGTTCTCCATTCTGTAGGCTGCCACTTTATACTAATATGAAAGAAATGTAAATAGTCTGACCATATAACAGAGTACCTAATGCCCCAACTACACATATTATATCATCTAATAAAATTTCCAATCCCAGGAATGGGTTATATTTTGGTGAACTGTGGGCCAAATGTGTTCCATGGACATCTCTGAACGTGACTGGCTATTGATTGTTTTCTACAACATGATGGTAAATTCCTGGGTATAAGAATAACACATGCCTTTAATCCCAGCACTTAGGAGGCAGAGTCAGGCAGATTTCTGAGTTCAAGGCCAGCCTGGTCTTCAGAGTGAGTTCTAGGCCAGCCAGTGCTACACAGAGAAACCCTATCTCAAAAAAAAAAAAACCAAAACCAGAACAAACAAACAAAAAGTAGAACCCACCTAGAAGCTTCGTCCCCACTAACAAGTGTTCACAGTACTAGAAGGTACACTACAAGCTATTGTAAGAGAAAAGTATTCATCCCTGTGACCTACCACAGCAACCTGCCAGCAAGATAAATTGATGTTATAATAGTGCCACAAATATTCTGGTAGTAACCAACTACTATTTGGAATAAGGCCCACTTCATGAAATGGAACCCTGACCCTACTAAAGTGCCCAGAATGTGGGTTTAGATAGGTTATGGACCTAGGGCAAAACAAATCCTATTATTTTGTCAAAGGAACACAGCAATAAAATGGCTCCTAATGATAAATTGCTATGCCCACTAATCAGTATATTGTACAACCTTTATTAGCAAACCTTATAGTAGACAGGCATCAACAGATATCCACATCTGGTCAATGTAAAAGGGAAAGAGAGTTGGGACACTATATGGGATGTACTTATCAAACCCCTCCCCTCAAGGATCATAGATCTATATAGAATACAATGATGTGCTAGAGGTCGAAACTGACTCCAAAAGAAGAGGACTGATGCACATAGGATCTCATGGAAACTGTGAGAGCATGTGTAGGGCCTGGACGATTTCAAGACAGATAGTGTCCCAGCAATGGAAAGGCAAGGCTGATGAAAGTCCTATACCTAAATAAGAAGCTATCTGCAACTGATGCTTCCTGGAAAACGGAAAGTAAGTTTCTGCAATGCAGTGCTACTGGGAATACCAATCACACAGGAAGAGTCAAGGCCAAAAAAACAAACTTCAGAATTCAGGAAGATTTTAGTGATTTATTTTTGTTTCATTTAGTTTTGGATTTATGTGAGTGTGTGTATGTCTGGGTGTGTTATTTTTGGTTTTCTAATTTTTTTAAAAATTTTATTTTTATTATATGTAAGTACTCTGTAGCTGTTTTTAGACACACCAAAAGAGGGCATCTAATCTCATTACAGATGGTTTATGGTTGCTGGGATTTGAACTCAGTGCTCTTAACTTCTGAGCCACATTAAGCTGTAGCTGTCTCCAGGCCCGCTCTAGCCCAGCTCTCTACAGCACAGCTCACTCTGGCCTGCCTGCTTCAGACACCCCAGAAGGATGGTTGTGAGCCACCATGTGGTTGCTGGGATCTGAACTCAGGACCTTCGGAAGAGCAGTTAGTGCTCTTGACCACTGATCCATCTCTCTAGTCCCAGTTTTCTGATTTTTTTTTAATTGTGGATTTTATGGGAGTTAGGAGAAAGAAACATGACTGGAGGCTGAAGTGAAGGTGGGTAAATAGGGAGAAAGGAAGGATTTGGGAGGAGTTGAAGTAGAGAAAAACATGAATAAATATGAAATATTTTTTAAATTAAAAACTTCTGAAAGGACAGAAGTAGCTCACTCTACTGAAGACATGAAATAAAATTTTAGAAATTAATTATGTTTACCATTACTGTTACATGCTAATCAATTATCAATGGTTTCCACTGGCGAAACCTTCCAGAAGAAAACTGACCTGGGAGGCAAGGGAATTCACCCCACCTTGGATTTCTCATGAAAGACAATCAAGCAGAATATGAAAGAAAGCATAGAGGCATATACTCAAGACTTGTACAAATTTCAGAGGCAAAGAGAAAACTAGGTTAGCTACAGAGGAAGTGTAAGTAATCAGTTAAGTGATTTCTCAACAGCAAAGCTAGAATATATAAAGAATAATGCCTTCAAAGTGCTCAGAGCAAATAACCACTTCAAAATTATACACTTAACAAAAGTATAGTATCAGTAAAGCAAGCAGAAATCATGTTTCTAATAAAGATCAAGAGATCCTCATTACTGCCAGTCATTAATGGAATATGAAGATATATATTAAAATAAATGAATGAAATCCAGAATGGTGGAAGGGAAAATGAAAGAGGGGGGGAGATACTAATGTGTTATCATGGTGATTATTTGGCAATTTATTCCTTAAAAGTAAAAGGCAATCGACGGCTAGTCATTGCTGATATGTTGGTGTAAATAACCTAGTTGCCTTTAATAGTGAAACATCATAGCACAAACTGTGGAACTGTCAAAAGATGCACAGTCAGGAACTGCCAGTCAAACCAGAGCTCATGGGAACCACAAAAGAAGGAGCACTGTCAAGAACTTGAACAAGGGTTGAAGTTAAAGATGGGATAAAAGGAACAACTAACAACAGGAAAAACCAGTAACATGTACTCAGGATGAAGTCTAATATATTTTGATGAAGTTTCAAATAGTAGCAAGACAATGTGGAATTATTAAATAATTACTGAATGCTTAAAGGTAAGAATTTTAGATAGAAAATTAAAATGAAATGTACAGTTTTTAAAATGAGATAAAAGAACCTTAAGAAAACTCAAATAATACAATAAAGTTTCATCATTTCAGAATTTCATGCATATACATGATAAGACATGATCATTTCCAGTCCCCATTTTCCTGTCTAAAACCCCATACCCTCCCAAGACATTTCTCTATAATAAGTCATAATTGAATTTAAAAACTGAAAGAACAGAAAATATAAAATAGGTTACTAGCAATTAAGCATGAAAGTGATCATATAAACAATGAGCAATCATATTGTGATCAATAACTAGTGTGAACTGTAAAATGCAGTAGCAAAGAACTGACAATAATCACAGTTAAAACATAATGAGGCAGAACATTCTCAAGAAATGATAGGAAATCTAAGGTCACTAGATTAATGGCCCATTCTACATTCTCAGTAAAAACATTATTAAGGACTAGAGATAGTCACTAAATGAAAAAAAATTAAATAATACATCAACAAAGTACAATAAATCTCTTCCATAAACATCTAATAGCATATATATATACACACATACATAAACACCAATATGTGTGTATATAATATATATCAGGGCAAAATTTCCTATCATAATAAAGCTTTTTACTGTATTTGTATCATCAATTGCCAAGTGGCCAATAAAAAAGAAATGGTAATTTAACAACTCAATAATCTAATTAACAAATATTAAAGCTCTAATGAAGCTTTGTATCTAATAATTACAAGACATCCATGCCTTCCAGGCACACATGGAAATTTTAGAAATGACCTTATGCCAAAGCACATAGTAAATCTCAACACAAAACACAGGAGTGACGAACCTCGATCCTCCCTTCACACGCTTAATCCTGGACCTGAACTTCCGTCCCCTTTACATCAAGCTCAATAATGTACACGTTGAAGTTTAGAACTCTGAGTAGTCTATAGATTTAAGACTAATGGAAAGCTGAAAATTCAAACTTACAAAACAGAATGACAAAGACAAAATCTATATGAAGGCTCATAGGATGTAGATAATTCAATCTTAGGCAAAGACATATAGCTTTAAACCTATGTTAAAAGAAAGGTCAGGGCTAATACCATCAAGAGGTTACAAAACCTACAGAAAAGGAGCACTGGGAAATGTAAAAGCAGAAACAGTTAAGTCAATGAAACCAAGCTACAAGCAACAACATTAAAAAAGAAAACAGACAATACTTTTAGGCATTTAATTGAATACATTTAATTACATTCCTTAAAATTACTTAAAGTTTTTTTTAATACTAAACAAAAGCAGTTTTATGGGAAATTTTAAGTGGCTGAAAAATTGGAAAACCTAAACTAAAATAATAATATCATCTAAATATATAATTATATGTTGAAAAATTATACTGACAATATGATTAATTTTAAATTCTGATGACCCACAAACTAGTTCAAGTTGATATAATAAACACTGGACCACAGGAAACAATAAAGCACTTTATTTTTACAAAAATCTATATAATACTAACATTAAAACCACAAAGAAGGCTAGGGAGTAGTTATGCACACCTCTAATTCCAGCTCTTAGGAGGCTGAGCCAAGTGGATCTCTCTGAGTTCAACACCAGCCGGATCCTCAAACCAAGTTTCAAGCCAGGCAGTCAGTCATAAAAAGTGAGATCCCATCTCTAAAACAAAACAACTATGACAAAAAGAAAACAGACAGAAAAAGACATATAAAGAAATTATGAGTGGAAAATTATTCATAATAAATAGTAATAGAGATCCAGGCAAGCAACAGTATTCAGAAAAAATAGCAAGCAGCAAGGGTTACGAGTGATTTATCTCCCACTACAAACTGCTAAGGATTTTGTATTCATTGTTTAGTTTATTGTGTATGTCAGTAGTAATCTAATCTTTGTATTTTTCCTTGGTTTTTTTTTTTTTCAGTTTTCATACCAATTAATGTGTTTCATTATGA
>NW_022196894.1:40798451-40823510 GCF_008632895.1 Mastomys coucha | reverse complement strand
CAGAAATCCGCCTGCCTCTGCCTCCCAAGTGCTGGGATTAAAGGTGTGCGCCACCACCACCCAGCTTTGACATGGGCTTTTGAAACTTCAAAGCCCACCTAGTGACTCTACTTCCAACAAAGTCACATGTCCTAATTCTTTCAAATAGTACCACTCGCTGGTGACCAAGCATTCAAATATGGGCCTACTAGGGAGAAGCTGTTCTTATACAGACCAGCATATAAGAATATCACAGCACATTCTGCATGCACACATATGCACTATTTTCCTTTGTCTTTCATCTTCTTTCCTGGTAATCCTTTCCTCCTAAAAATAGTCCCCTAGATTTTTTTTGATGTCATATATGTATTTTTGTGTGTATGATATGTATTTACATATGTGTATATATGTATATATATGTGTATATATATGTAAATCTAGATTCATTGTAAAATGTGTGTGTGTGTGTGTGTGTGTGTGTGTGTGTGTGTGTGTGTACCTAAGTCCATTTAGTGTTGCTTATATATATGCAGGAGTTTAGAGATGACCATTTAGGACTGGATAACCTATTAGGAATCTAATGCCCTGTGAAAATGGATTCTATTTCCCTCCTTCTCTTCCCCATTGCTATGAGGACTGGTATGGTCATTATGAAGGTCTTGTTTAGGCAACAATGTTGTGGATACTTCATGGTCAGCACCCTTGTCTTGTCTAAAAGGCACTGATTCACAGAAAACATCCTGGTCTTCTGGCTCTTCTAATCGATCTGTAATGTCCTCTTTGATGTTCCCTGACCCTTAGGTTGAGGAGTTTCATTGCTGATGTACCAACCTGGGGCTAGGCACCTCAAGATCACTTGTTCTCTGCATTTTGGTCAGTTGTGGTTTTCTGTAATGGTGTCTATCTGCTATTGGAAGAAGCTTCTTGTTGAGATGAAGGCTACAGTTACCAGTAAGTGGAAGGAGAAGTGCTAGTAAGATATTTGGAGGCTGTACTAGTTGAGGAAATGGTAAAAGTAATTTTTTTTCTGGGGGACGATGACCCCACTAGCCACAGGCAGTTCACTAGGTTTAAAGTACCAAGATGGCTTTAAATACACATAGAGAGCTTTGGTTAACGCCAAAGATAGCTTTTTTTTAAAAAAAAAAGCTGGTCAATGATGTGTTTTTCAGGATTAAAAGTAAGATAAGACTATTAATTGCATTGGTCTAGTAGCAGTTTGTACAGTTCTTGTTGATGCTGTATAAGCTAGATATTAGGATGGATTACCAGCAGTACCAGTTCAATTCCTCCAAGCCCTGCCATTCTGTTTAGGAAGGAGTCTCTTTTGTTAACTTGATATAAACTAGAGTTACTTGGAAAGAGGGAAACTCAACTGAGAAAATACCCCACCAGACTGGCCTAAATGGAAGCTTGTGGTGGCTTATTCTTGATTAAAGGTTGATGTGGGCAAGTACAGATCAATGGGAGCAAGGCCAGCTGATATGAGGCCCCCAACACATATACAGCAGAGGACTTCTGGGTCTGGGTTCAGTCAGAGAAGATTCACCTAACACTCAAGAGACTTAAGGTCCCAGGGAGTTTAGAGGTATGGTAGGGTGGGGGGTGGGGTGGGGACATCCTTGTGGAGACAGAGGGGTGGGGAGGAGGTATGGGATGTGGAGCAGTCAGAAGGTGGACCGGCAGTGGAATGAAAAAAGAAAAAAGACAAATAAATAACAATAATAAAAAAGAAAGAAAACAAATTATACAAAAAAATATATATATATAGTTATATA
Organism: Mastomys coucha; assembly: GCF_008632895.1. Taxonomy (NCBI): domain Eukaryota; kingdom Metazoa; phylum Chordata; class Mammalia; order Rodentia; family Muridae; genus Mastomys; species Mastomys coucha. The sequence continues at coordinate 40,821,753 of NW_022196894.1, read as the reverse complement.
GAGATAGATAGATAGATAGATAGATAGATAGATAGATAGATAGATAGATAGATAGATAGACAGACAGATAGATATAAACGGGCTTGGGGAGACCAAGAAAGGAACATTATCAAACAGGCTAAATATGGCAATTATACATTGAAACGGTCTCTTACTAGAATCCTCTAAAACACACTATACCATTCCTCACAGTTACACAATTTAAAGGACAAGATCGCTAGAGAATTTATCCACTACCTTACAAAAGACTATTTATTTAAGCCTTCTTATGGTAATACCTGCTTTCTGGCAAGTAAGACCTTCAGAAAGGTAGAGTGTCCAATAGAGAACCTAGCAGGCTTCAGAGACAGGAGTGGAGTAGACAGAAGAGAAAGAGTAGCAATACAAGTTAAAATTCAACCTACAAGCAGGATCTGCCTTCTCCACTACCAGACTACAGAATCTAAGGTGAGCCTGACAAGCTTGGAGAGTTATAACCGCCCATCCTCACAGCCTCCAAACTGAGCTGGACCCAAAATGTTACTTAAAATCTTCCAAGATTCCATAGTTAATTGTCTCATTACTTTTCTATTTGTCATCTACTTCAAATCATCTCTTTTCCTTAAATTTTCTATCCCACCATACCATCTTCAGTATCAACAAACAAATCCACTGTCTACCTCAAGGGGGAATAATGGCCACTATATAAAATATTCCTGTCACACTTAAAATAGACTGCATTCTCTGCTGCTTGCCAAGGAGCCTTAACGTTTTAAACACATGAATGGGGTATATCTACAGACCTACTGAAACCCTATACTTCTATGCCTTTATGTATGGTATGCCTAATTTCTAAAATGTACCCTCTAGAGGCTTGGCAGACAAATCCCCCATCCATTCACCCTACAGATCTCAACTTCACCATTACTTCTCCATGAAAGCCTTCATGAGCTTTGTTGTCTCCCATTGTTCAGATGAAGGCTTGCTTCTTCCCTTCTTTCAATATAAAATTTTGCACATATTAAAACTGTTCCTTCAATTTTCTGACATCCTTGATTTTTTTTGTTTCCTACTGAATATAAACTAGAGATCTCTTTTACTTGAGTACCCAAAAACAGTAAATTTCTCAAAATAATAACCTCCACCTAATCAAGATTGTTCTTACCAAATTTCGAAACAAATTTTGTCTCTATTCCTAGAACAGAGGCAGTACATAACACGTGTTTACTTGATAAATAAACAAGTGTAGCAATCTGGTCTCTCCTTCCTCACATGCGAGAGTGGATTTAGTAGGGGCTGGATGTAAGAACTCGGGTATCCAGTGTGGCCTTTCCTCTCTCCATCCCTTTTTCATTTACTCTTCAATGAGGCATCAGACAAGCTATGGCAGAATGAGACCATCTTCAATTTGCATAAAATATAGAACAAAATAACAGAAAAGATATGTGTCTAGAAATTCAAGGATCTCTTCCGCATCACAGCAGTACAGCCAAGCAGCCAAACAATCCAAAATAACATTTCCCTCAAAATTGAGAATTTTTCAGCATTTAAAATGGAGTATATAACATAGGGGGTGAAAAAAGGATACCAGCAAAAGGAAGTAATCATGATAGCGGAATACATGAGAATGGGATAAATAAAAAAAATTAAAATGCCCAAATTTTTTCTCAGTAATTCATACCATCCCTCCTACCCATAACACTACATTTTGGAAGAAAGAGATAGGCTTCAAAAGGTTGGTTTATGGTTTTGTTTTTTTTTTTTTTTGATGAAATAAGGATATTGAAATTCTACTCCAATTATTTTATATTTAAATTCTGCCACACTGAATTCAGAATACACATTGCATAATAAAGTCTTTGTATTCTAAAAACAACCTTGAAAGGAAGATTTTTAAGCATTTAGGTTAAAGGTGAAAATATATTTAAAGAGAAGATGAAATCAGATTAGCTAATCATCTGAAAAGCATTAAATTTTGTGAAGTTTGGTAAAATGGTAAAAATGCACAAAGATGCACCTTCTCTTGCATGTTTTAGTGGCCTGCAGATACCTGGGGCATAATTCAGTTTGCCATCCCTTTTCCCACACCAGCCCACTCTTTGTTCAGTTCCACCTTCAGTCTGGCATATAATAATTACTTCTTCAACTCCTATGCTATTTGGTTTTAAGCACCTCTTACCCCCAAGGCCTCATGGCTCTAAGGGCTTGTTGAATTTAAACAAGCACATTTAAATCTTTGTCTTTAAATGAGTAAAATAAAAAAGTCTCAGCACCTAACACGGAGCACTCGCCTATCTACCTACACTCTAAATGTGCATGCTATAATTGTCTACCAGATCATAATGAGCATCTATCCATCCTCAAAATCATAGAAAGGAGGACTCATTCTAGAAGTAAATTTACAATAAACGGTTTTACTCTTGATTAGCTATGTGTGTTTGGGGACCCAGAGATTGGTGCTTGCATAATTTAACTACCTAATAAGAATTGGATGATCAGGGACACCTTGGAAATGAAGGAGGGAAAATAAAATGGAAGAAAAACAAAAGAAAATAGGAATATTATTAACAAAATACAGCATAAAAGAAGAAATGCTAAGTCTTATCTCTTCCCTAAAAAACTGTAAATCCTTGCAGATACTCAAACTAATGATGTAAACACATGCATGGGTCCATGCCAAATACATATGAATTGTAATTTCAGCTAAGTACAAACTCTCTCCCTTGTAAGGGAGGACAGCCAGGTGACATGGATTCTACTACTGCTATTGCTGAAGGCTACTAGCAAATCATAAATAGTATCAACTGCCATGAATTTGTTTCACAGATGGAATATTGGTGAATCTTAATACAAAAAAGAAGTGAGCACACTATATATAAAAAACAATATGGTTTTCACTATATCATAGAAGTTATTTTAAAAGATCTGAAAAACATGTTTGTTAAATTAGGGAGCATAAAAACACTGGATTCTTTCCATGGTCCAAAGTCAGAAATGAATAGACAATGTCTTCTCTTCTAGGTTCATCTGAATTAATCATACTATAATCAGAGTCTGATAATCATATATGACTTGAAGAGGGTCTAAAACAGTGTATTCAAGAAAAGGTATAAGGACATGGGACATACGAGTCTGATATATGCACTTCCCATGAATAATTTTAGATTAGAAGATTAAACACATTTTGTCACCTCCTCTTGTGATTTGATTTTTTTACACAAGAAATAAAATATGGTGATTCCTTAAAACTTTTGAATCGTATGTCAAGAAATTAATCCTAAATGTATACTCTAAGAATGGCTACTCCTTCTTCAGTGATGCTATAATGCCTATTATGAGTACTCACTTCTAAAACATCAAATGTTATCCAAAATTCCAATAGCACAATTGAAATGAAAATATTTCTCATTCCTTTCCTGTCATTGGTGCTGATGAACAGTATGCCATCTAGAAGTCTTTTTTTAAATTGTATTTTATTGTTTCCAGTGTAGACATTAAGTAGCTCATTGTAAAGGAGAGTGTCCTCACTAAAGGCCAATGGAACTGAGTAATGGCTAAAGGGATCATTGTTAGAATTCTTGAAGCATATTCTTCAGACTTTTTCTTTTGTTCCTTGATTTGTCTGACTTATTTTCCACTCTAAATAATTTGAAATATTTTGCATTCTTTCATTTTAAATATCCCATGCACCCCCTACTGAAAAAGGTGAAACGTTTTACTAAAGAAACTTTAAAAAAAAATTCTAAAATTCTGAAACTTCAACCTCCTCATTTATATTATATTATTATCTTACAGTCTTAGGAAGGCTATTTTTCGATAATTTGGTCTTAATTTCAAGAGCTACATTATTTTGCACCTTACTTTTTTAAATAAATAAGCATATTTACATTTTTAAATCTCTAGTATATTCTAGTAAAAATAAATCTGCCACAAGTTCTTGACCAATTCTGTGTCTGAACATTTCTTTTGATTTTTTTTAAGACTTTGATGAGCTTCATTGTGCTTTAAATTTGTATTTTACTTTCTGTATTTAAATTATTTCATTGGGATGAATTCCTAGATACAAAACACATTTTACTTAATTACCTAAATTATAAAAATTTCTTTGTTAGGGAAAGTATAACCAATTCTTTTAGAAAATAGCTTAATTCTTGATAGTTTTTCAATTTAAAAAAAAAACATTTTTTGCATGAAAGATGAATATACTCATGCAGGTGGATCAACTTATTTATAATAGTAAACTTCAATGCAAACTCTTTTAAGTGTCTGTAATATTTATACCTAAATATAGCTAAGAATTTTATATAGATTAGAGTATAAAATACATTTGGAATTAATAGAATGTCTTCAGAATTATGCTGTAAAGGTACATGCCATGGTTCCAATTTATATCCCAAGAAGGCCTCTGGCTTTTTTTTTTTTGATGGCATAGCTAATAACCACCTCATTGTGGAGAAAAAGCTGTAAGAGCATAATAAAATGAAGTTTTCTTTAGGAACCATTTAAAGTTATCAAGGCACAAGCAACATAAATTAAAGGTAAAAAACAACATTTTATAAAGAAGGCAAAAATACTTCAGTAACTTTGTATTATATGACTCTATCCCCAGCTGGACACTGCAGACTGCTAATCAGCAATGGGAGCATGCCAGACTGAGCAGAAAACTACAAACCAGTGCACCACGCCTTATGGGGAAAAGACAAAAATCACTTGCTTCGGAGATGTCAGAACAGCTAAGATATGAGAAATGGGATATGTAACAGATATCTGTGCCAAAAACTTCATTGCAGCTCTAATACAGGGTTAACCTAAGTGTTCGATAACAGGTAACAGATATAAAGGAAATACACCAAAGAGAACAATATATGGCACTTAAGAAATCCTTATTGTGACAAGAATTAGGCTAGTGTCAATTCTACATGAACTCACTTTTTTTTTTTTTTTTTTTTTTTTAATGAGGAACACAGAAAAGTCAAACTTAAAAAAACCAGTATGGTGATTTGAATAAGTATGGGCCTATAGGCTCATTTGTCTGAATACTTAGTTCTGACTTGTTGAAACTGTATGGGAAGGATTATTGCTAAATGAACTGTGTTATGGGAGTGGTCTGTAAGGTTTCAAAACACTTGGATCATTGCCAGTGGTTTTGTTTGTTTTGTTTGTTTGTTTGTTTCTGATTCCTGCTTGCTGTTCAAGACATGAGCTCTTAACCATTCCTGCTGCCATGTGTTGTTTGGCCAGCATAGATTCTAACCCTCTGTCACTGTAAGGTTAAGTAAATCTGCTTCTGTAAGTTGCCTCAGTCATGGTATTTTATCAGAACAACAAAAATGGAACTAAGCTGTACCAGGAAATGGGTTGTTGTAGTGACAGGTGACAGAGCTGACCATGTGGTTTTTGGAGTAATGAGGAAGGAATTGGGACTTTAGCAAAGTGGTTCAATGTTCTAAAAAGAGCTTAAGTGGACATCACAGTAGGAGATTAAAGACATTAATGCTGACAGCTATGAAGACTCAGTCTCAAGAGATTTCAGAAGGAAACAACATTTTCAATTGGCCTGGAAAGAACTATTATAATATTTTGTCTAAGAATGTGACTGTTTTCTTCTCTCTCCTTAAGAGGATGACCTTTAAGGACAAATTAAATGCCCCTGAGGATAAATTATAAAGTAATTTTTATAATTTAATTATAAAGTAAATTTTTCTTCAGCAGAAAAGTTTTCAAGTTATCTTTTGACTGTGTTGTGTGTTCATTAGTAATCGTTCCTAGGCAAGTCTTCAATAAATAGAGCAAATATGGCATAAAATGCAAAACATACAATTTGAAGAGAAAGCATCACTGTAAAAGTTTGTGCTGAAAGGGATACAGATATTAAGAAGAGGTCTGATAAGCAGTTGAATAAAGGGAAGGACACCCTCATGGCAAGACCCCACACAGCAAGAGTTATGACTCCAGAGAAGAAATGACCCAGGGTATTTTCTGTTCCTAGAAAAATACAAGAAACAAAACTCACAGCAAATGAGATTAAAAAGACATAAGCATCATCTCAAGTGGACATCCAAAGGTGTCTTCTACATGGGCTCACTTTACAGTCATGAAGGATAGATGAGTAAAGGGTTATGGAATCTTCCTCCAAAGTTAAAGACAGCCATTGATACCAGGCAAAGTGTGGCAGCATAGTCACTACTTGTGCTGCCTCAGTGGTAACCCTGTGAAAATGAAGCGAGTTGATCTGAGGACTCAAAGACATGACAGATGTCAGAGCTATGAGATATCTGCCCAGAACTCTATGCAGGGAGTGGAACTAGTGTGTGAGACAACTATTTTGCAAAGAAAGGTGAAGCTGTCTAAGGCGTTAGACATTAAACATGGAACTATGAGATTTGGAGTTTAGCTTTTGGGTTCAGTCATTTTTCATGATACCCTTATTTTCCCTTCTGAAATGATAGTGTACATTCTATGCTATTGGATGTTGACAGGATGTAATTTAAATTTTGATTTTTCAGGAGATTTTGCAATTAAGAGGTTGCCTTGAGTCTAGAAAAGACTCTGGGCTTTTGACCAACGTAAAATGTGAAAAATATGAGAATGTTATGTTGAACTAAATGTATTTTATAATGTGGCTAAGGTCTTTGGGAGCAAGAGTAGGATGATTGGACTAAATGAGAATGGCCCTCAGAGACTCATATGTTTAAATACTTGGTTCCCAGTTGATGAACTTGTTTGGAAAGGATTAATAGGTATGGCCTTCTTAGATGAGGTATGTCATGATGGAGCAAGGATCTTGGAGATTTCAAAACACTTGTACAATACAAAAAGTGCTTTCTGATTGTTCTTCTGCTGTTTGAGATATGAGCTCTCAGCTGTTTCCTGCCACCATACCTTGTTTTAAGACCAATTAAATCCTTCTGCTAAAGGTTGTGTTGGTCATGGAGTTTTATCATGACAACAGAAATTCACTAAGACACAGGGTAAAATGGTAGTACATAAAGATACTCTGTCTTTCACCTCAATGTGTCTGTTTATAGTGATGGGCAATATGGTGATATTCAAAGAGTACAGTTTCAGAGAAACTAGAGGAATAAATTTTAAAGTCCTATTACATTACCTAATAATTATAATGAATAGTACTTATAAAGTTTCCAAAAGTACATTTTAAATATTAATCACAAAGCAATTTTTTGAAGTATGAAAATAAAGTCAAGCAAACAAAATATTAAGCGAAGACAAAAGTAAAAAATAAACAAATAAAAATGTTCTCCCACTGTAGACTTTAAGTCAGAGTGAACATACAATAGTCCTTTTAACTTGAAAATACAATTTTTTCCTACAGTATATTCTGATCACAGTTTCTGCTCCCTCATCTTCTATCAAATTCTCCCCTTCTGCCAATCCATTGTTGGAAGAATGGTAGACAAGTAGTTTAGCAGAACAGAGAAAGCTAGAAATGGGCCCACAAATGCAAAGTGCTTAATTCATTTTATTCTTATTGATATCGTTTAGAAAATAAAAACAAAAACCTTTTGCAACAAATGGTACTAGATCAATGTTCCAAATGTACTTAAGAATATGAATTTTCCCATCTCAAACCCTGTCACACACACGACACAAAATGAATTTCAGACAAAATGAACAATTAACATTAATGGCCTTACAGTTCCTAGATAATAAGAAAGAAAACTATCTTCATGATGTTGGGGTAGGCAGAGGAGTTTGTTCTGTTTTTAAACAGTATGTAATATACTAACTGCAAAAGACTAGTAAGTTCAAGTTTGTCATAAAACCCATTTGTTATCAAGAGAAGGCTGAAAATAAAAGAATATGTCTGAAAAATGCAATCTGCATATGTAATATATCAAATATAATGTAAGAAAATATGATCAAATACCTACAAAATGATAAGAAAAGCAGCACAGAAACTGAAAACAAGAAATAACTAATGCACATGGACAACAACAGACAGTATCTACAGTGAAAAAGTGGAACAATTCCAAGTAATGCCACAATGCCACACATACCAGAAAAGCTATGATACAAAGGATAGTTAAGAAGTATTGGCAAGGCATCAACGAATTGGAAGTGTCATACTGCGGCTGACAGCAGTCATTTTATATGTAGGAAACTGATAGTATCTACCAAAGATGATTATAATCATATTGACAATACCTTTTGTACCTATCTAATAAAAATACTAAGAAATGAACTGCACTTGTACTAGAAGGTGGTAAGTCCTAAACTGAAAACAAGCTAAATGGACATCTATACTACACCTTCATTAACTATGGGTCAAAACCTTACGTGGAGTTGCATAATGAAGCTAGGGAGCTTCGAAACACCTGGCATCATCAAAAGGATTCTGTCCACACAACAATCCAATATCAAATGGTTTCATCTGAGTTGTTTCTGGTTGTACTGGCCCCAGTCACCTCCTCTGACTTCACTGAATACTTTGTTTTGAACATATACCATGTACCCATTGCACTGTATACACTGCCAGAAAGCACAATGCCAGAAAAACTAGTTAAAGAGCTCAGATTCTAAGCTATTCCATGTTATGAATTGTATTACACATACCAGGGTTTTCTGTTCACTAAGAAACATAATGATTTAAATAAAAATTTTAATATTTTTATACCGTGATTCCTTAGAATGAATGGATAAAATTCAATGTAAATATGAGTTACATTTGTATTAGAATGTTTAGATTTAAAAGTTGATATTTGAGCTTCCAGGTGTTATTAAAAATGTTAAATGAATTTAAAATAACGTAAGAATTAGGACTGAACTTCTAAAAATTTCTTGAATTGGAAAAAGTGATTCTGCAATTTATATGGTGTGTAGTTATATGAAGTACCTTTCTCAATATTGATTATAAAAGTATAGAACATTTCTGAATAAACTCAAAATGCTCTATGTCCTGCACCATTAAAGACTTAGCCAGGATTCCTTTATGTAAAGATAAAGAAGCATGCCATTCTCATTACCATGGAAATTTTCTTTACTCTTTAATAAGTGATAAGATTATATTTATACCAAAGCATGATGATAAATGAATTATTTGTTTTAATTAATATATGATTTGTCTACCTATTTGATATATAAAATGGTGTCACATATATGATGGCATCATGTAAATACTTCTCAGATTAAAGGGGTAATAAGCAGAAAATATTAAATTTCCCTTATCTTGAAATAGATAAAACATAATACAAATTAGGATATATAAACAGGAATATTGTAAAGAAACAAAATTGTGCCTCTAACCCTAATATTGCATACTAGAGTCAGGCAGAGCCTGAGATTTCACTAACAGATTTTAGTCTAGAAGAAGTGACAAACTTCCACATGAGTGAGAGACTCTTCTTGAGGCAGCTAACAATTGTAGAACAATGTAGAAGAACGGGAGAAGGGCACTGATCTGCTCTGCCTACCTGTACACTTGTTTATATGCAAAACCCAACCCCCCACACACAGAGCTAATATAAAATAATATATAATCCATGTTTCTATATTGTTCATAAACAACGAAAACTAACATGTTTACTAGAAGTTATATTAATGACTATCTAGAGGAACTAGGGACTAGACAGATGAGTCTGTATTATCATGTTATATTTTGTCTTTTCATCTAGGTGATACATACATGGATATGTCCATTGGATGCAAGTTCATTTTTATATCTGAATTAAATTCATGTTTCTTTCTTAAAAACTTGTATGTATGGATATTTTACCTGAATGTAAGTCTGTGTACCATGTGCATACCTTGTGCCTGCCGAGTCCAGAAGAGGGCTTCAGATGCACTGAGACTGGAGTTATAGATGGTTGTTAGCTGACATGAGAGTGATGGAAATTGAACCATGTCCTTTAGAAGTGCAGTCAGTGCTCTTAACCACTGATTGCTCTCTAAAGAACCTATGCCCCAGTGTAGGGGAATGCCAGGGCCAGAAAGTGGGAGAGGGTGGGGTGGCAGGCATGGGGAGGGGGGAGGCAACAGGGGTTTGTTTTTGTTTGTTTTTTTGTTTTTTGGAGGGGAAACTGGGAAAGGAGAAATTCGCATGTAAATAAAGAAAATAGCTAAAATAAAAAAAAAAATTCTAAACTAGAAAGCATGAAGCATACAATGATGTATGTAAAATATATTAATTTAGTTTTCCTCTACATAAAAAAAAAAGAACCCATACATAGGTTTTCTTGCACTAAAATAATTTATATAAAATTAACATAAAATTTGATGAACTCACACCAGTTATATTTTTCTTTATTCTTTAACCATTTGGCCTTGAACATGACAAAGTCATAAAAATGGGGACTAGTGATATAAATAAGGCCTTAGTTTGCTGGTTGGAGGATCATAAAAGAGAGCTTCAGGGAGCTTAAAAAAAACACCATGGAGATCACCAAGAAAAAAGAAGTCAATAAAGTGACCTCCTAAAGTTGTTATAACAGCCAGCCACATCTTTAGCTATACAAAATATGCATCTGATGTTTATCTACATAAGATAGAAACTGAGAACATTAACCAGCAGAGTTAATGTTTAGGTCTAAGACTACCAAAGTCTAAGATTGGTAAAGGATAAACATACTAGACAGATCAGAACAACATTGAAAGCAAAAGTAATATTGGAACCACAGAAAGAAGCTTGTAACTTTCCATGAGATCAGGTGTTCATTAGTGTAAAACTGTCAATATTCTCCAAAGAATCCAAAGAAGATTTGCAATAGCATATAAAATATTCCAAATATCCAAGACATGATCCAAATCAACCAGGTATATGAAGTACTAGGAAAACATAAACTTTGATGGGCAAAGATAATCAACAGACACAAAGAAAATAATATGATACTGATATTGCAAGTGATTGACAAAGATGTTATATTAGCCACTATAACAATAATACAAGCAAGAGACTTAAAGTGGAAATATAAAACTGCATATCATATGAGCAGTAAAATGAGGATAAGAGAAAAATAAGTCAATGAAGCATATGATCAATTGAAACCAGCCATTAGGAAGAAAAGGAAGAAAAAAACTTTAAAGATGGTGGAGAAAATTCTAAGAAAATAACAAAAGGCCTTATGTATAATTTATTAGATTATCAGTAAATATGCAATGCTGAAAAAAATATAAACTCATGACAGAAACTCCCATCAGAGTTAAAAGAAAATAACTCTTGTCCAGCTACATTAAAACAAAGTGCTAAAAGCTGAAGACAGTGAAGAATAGCCTTAAGACACTCAGAGGACATCACATATTATCTTTAGTGAAACCCACTGCATATGAACACAGATTCCTTAGCAGAAACCAGAGAAAGCAGAAAGAAAGCATGATGTTTTTTAAGTGCTAAGAATAACGAACTGTCAACAAACAAAATTCTATACCTATTAAAACTATTTTTATAGAATGACAAAAAGTAAAGTCATGTCAGGAAAGAATTAAGAAAGTTTGTTCCCATAATGGCTGTTCTAAACATCAGCTCAAAGGAGTGTTTTTCTACCAGAGGAAAATGACACAAGAAGCAGCCTTGGTTTCAATGAATTTCTGTTTCATTAGACAATAAAAAGACAAACACAAACAGAAAACAATCAACTTAAGTGTATGGAAAAAGTAATTTTTCTTGTCTTGACTTCTTTGAAATGTTTTACAACTTAAAGGTCCAATTAACACATTATCTTACGTGATTGTCAATATATGTAGACAAATATGCATACTATGGAAAGTATAATGCAGAACAGGAGGCAGAAGCATGCAAATGCTGGCAGAGCACATGGTCTATTAAAAGTGATGAAACATGCATTCTGAGAGGTCTATAAGACTTTAGATATTTATGAAACAAATTGTAGAGGAATCCCTAAGAAAACCATACTAACACATCAGTCAACAGCATAACAGCTAAATATAAGTAGAATACTGGAAATATTTCAAATGAACAAATGAATATATGCACACAGATACATTAAACAAAATGCCTTATAGAAATGAATTCAAGAGCTGGGCTTCACAACTGTGGTCCCAACACTCAGGAGGCTGAGGCAAAGGATGAACAAGAGTTCGAGGGCAACCTGGGCTACATGGTGAGTAATAAGCTACCTGGGCTATAATGAGACCCTGTCTCAAAAAATAAAAATTAAAAAAGAGAACAAGAAAGTTGTACAGCTTAAGTTGAGGGCCAGCCTGGTCTACATCAAGGCTAGCCTGGTCTCTGTGGCCAGTCCAGGACAGCCAGGATTAAATGGAGTGACACTTTCTCAACAGATAAACAATTAAATAAATAAAAACAGTTTTAAAAAGAAAGAAAAACTAAACTTAAGACATAGCAACTTGAACGTCAAATCTGGAGAAACATTCAGGCTACATACACAACTGTCAGATCACTTGTAGCAACTACTGAAAATGAGTTAAGTAACTGTGTCTCAGGGTAAAACACAACAAAATAAAAAAGGAAATTAGTTAAATGATGCCTACTAAGATGTACCATGAAGGTTCTTTACAGATATGCAGTAGTTAATGTGTCTGGTGGAATGAAAGGAACACATAGATTATGTGCAGTATAATCCAATTTAAAACAAAACCAAGCCAAGAGCCAGTTGTGGTGGCAAGGGCCTAATCCCTGGTCCTTGAAATCCCTGGTTCACAGTGAAAAGTGAGCAAAGAGGCTTCTCTTTAAGATGGTGGATGAGGATCTACCACAGTGTGCCTGTCAAGAAAACTTAAGAACTGACTCTACTCCAAACCAAAGAGAAGACGTTCAGAAATCACAACACTGGGACAGAGCGGCTGAGAAGCACCAAGGAAACAACTGCTGAGCGCCAAGAGAAGCAGCACCAAACATGCCTTTAGCCTCCTGGCTCCAGGTCAGGAGTGGGAAGAAGCCCAAGAACACTGGCAACAAGAAAGACAGTCTTTTACCTCAGCCACCCAGCCATCAGAAGCCTCAAACGCATTAGCAGGTTTTAATGAAACAAGGAATTCTCTGGTAGAGAAGCTGAAAGCAAGAAGAATCCCATTTTCTCATTCTACTGTAGGTAGTGGCCAGATATTTCCTTGAAAAGGCTATTATTACTTAAAACAAACCTACTCTGGGGGCCTGACATAAGAGAACAATTACAAGCCAGACTGTTAGACTCAACCTGTAAGATCCTCAGCATGAGAGACACCCCCGGAAGGTAGCTGTAGACAGTAAGAAGGCTAGACACTGACAAGCTGAAATTCATAGAATCTCGAGAGTCTTACATAAAATGACACAGAATACTTACGCTCTCTACTCATATATTCTATATACTTTAGATGGTCTCTACACTACTTGTAATATGTAATACAACTTAAAGGTTTGTAAACAACATGTTCCAGCTGATCATGTAAGAAATTATGATTAGAAACTGGCTTTATATGTCCTATTAAGCTACAATGCTTTTGTTATTGTTGACTCATCTCTGGACAGTTCAATCTGCAGAAGTCACAGATCTAGAAGAGTTAACTTGGCAGAAGTCACAGATCACAAGCAGAGATGCTCCAAGAAAGTTCCATTCGAAGATGCTATGCTGTTTTAATTTTTGACAAAGCAAATTTCAAAGTGAATTATCAACAGATATCCAGAGAGATATTATATAACTCATTGTATAACTTATAAAGCCTTAAATGGTAAATAGAAAATAATAATTCTAAATGAATATGTCCTTAACAATACTTTGAAAACTCATAAAGTACAAACAGAAAAAAAAATCATAAAATCCATCATTAAATTTGATGGCAAGTAATGATTCTTTCACATTAATAGAAACAGTAGATAGGGAATCAGTAAGGATTTGGATAAGCTAAATAAGTAGTTATATATTTATATAAAGGCATATAGATATTTGATAAGCAGTACCAACATTTATTTTAATAGATTTTAGATAACTCTGAGCATAGTTAGTGAAATGTTACTAGGGAAAGCACAGTTACTAAGGGCAGAGCAAAAGTTAACCCCCTCTCCTCACCCCCCCATCCCCTACCTCTATGAAGGTGCTCCCCCACCCACCCACTATCATCTTTCCACCCTGATATTCCCCTACACTGAGGCATCGAATCCCCACAGGATCAAGGGCCACTCCTCCTACTAATGTCCAACAAGGACTCTAGGATAAAACTAATATTCCTACTCCTACGAAGTAGAAGTTACAGTTTAGTTGTTTATTTTTATCCTAGTGACCACAAAGTGAGTTCCAGGACAGCCAGAACTATACAGAGAAACCCTGTCTCAAAAAAACAAAAAACAAACAAACAAAAAAGAAATTCAAATTTTATCTTTGTATATCTCATGAATACCAAACTGATTCATACAACTATAATTAATACATTTTAATAAAAAGTAAATATTAATTAGACTGATATTATCAATGTGTGTTAAAAATACATTCAGAGTAGGTAAATTATCATAGGCCTTTTTCAAAGTTAGAGAATTTGGACATGATAGGTACATTTATATATATATAAACTCTAAAAACATATAATGAAAGACATAGACATAGATATAGATATAGATATGTACATTTATATGTATTATAACTTTTATTAGTTCTTTGGAAGTTTTTTAATAGGTGTTTTGCTCATACAATACCACAACTCCCAATCTACCCATACTTCCCTACTCACACAACTTTTAATATTATTCTTACATATTTTTTAAATCCTTCAAATCAGTTCGTACTGTCCAAATATTCCTAGGTATGTGGTATTCCACTGGAACAAGGTCAATTTAACCAGGGACTACACTCAGAAACAAGTTTCTCCATCTTCTAAAAGCTAGCCATCATCAATTGCTCCAAATTGATACAGTCCTAGGGTAGGACTGTCTGCCCAGCTAACCTCTCCATGCTGGGATTTAGAGTATCATGGGCCTTCATGGGTTCTGTGCATACTGTCACAACTTCTATGAGATCATACATGCACCTTCCCGGCTATGTTCAGAAGACATGGGTTCTTTGTAGCTGTCCACTGTCCTGGCTCTAAAACATTTTGTGTCCCATCTTCTGTAATGATTCCAGTCCTTGGGTGAAAACTGGAGGAGTGCGGGTGGCATGTAAGTTCCTTTATGGTAGGATGCAGGTATATAAGTTCCCCTTAGGCCCGAGCATTTTTTGTGTCTATTTTCTGAATCTTGGCCAGTTGCACATCTCTGTGTTGATCATCATTTTCTGCAAATAGAAGCTCCCGAGGAGATGGGTGTTGAGAGGCAACATTTTTAGAAGTTAGTCACCCTCTAGGAAATTTTGAAAGACTTATACAGAGGAATTGTATTCCAGAAATATGGCTGTTCTGGCAAGGGGTCACATCTAAAGACATTCTAGATATATATTATCTGCCCAAAATACAGAAATGCCCTGGATTACAGTATGATCTGACTGGAATACAGACATACCCTAAGTACACATTTTTTAATACCTAACAATGAAGGTAAGGTTAGTTTGTAGAAGAAATCAGTCATGTTAGAAAGTGACATCCAACTGAGGGGAAGACAAAGTGATAAATTATAGAGGGATAGTGAGTCAGAGATGGGATATGCTCAACTAACACAAGAACAGGAAAGGAAAGAGAAGCTACTTAAAAGCAGAGAGAAAGAGAGAGGAAAGAGGGGAGGGGAAGGGAGGAGAGAAGAGGGGAGAGAAAAGAGGAAGAGAGGGAGAAGAAGGGAGGAGAGGGGAGGGAAGGGGAGAGGAAAAAAGGGGAGGAGAGGAAAGGGGAGGAGAGGAGGTGCGTTGTAGTGTTAAATGGTATGGTATGGTGTGTACATATGGCAGTTTTACCAGAATAGTTTACAGAGACTGGTTGCATAGAGAAAAAGCTAGACACATGTAAATATAGAATGAACAAGAGAACGAGAAGGAGTCATAGATTAGAATATATTGCCAAAATTCATACGAGGCCAAGTTGGGCGATTCAATCAGAAGCCAAAAGAAGCTGGATTGAACCAGTTGGATTACAAGATTTGATTGAATGGAGGCTAGAAGATTATAGGCCTAAGTTTAAGGATAGTTAGAGCAGAGAAAGTAATGTTCAGGGTTTAGCCCAAGCCAGGTATTTGAACAGCTTGGGGAAGGCTCTCATCTCATCTCATCATCTGGGGAAATAAAAGCCACATTTACAGACTTACTATAATGGTATCTTGTAAAGCTTAGATAACTGGACCCAACTGATCCTAAGAAACTTGGTAAATCAAGCTTCCTCTGCTCATAACTATCATTGCTAGGGACCAATCTCCTCTACCCACAAAAGAGAAATAAGTCTTCCACATGAAATTATTTGGCTTGCAAATCAAAGTCAGGTATGTTTCTTCCTACAGAACAAATGGTCCTTGAGGTGACCAGCACTATTCTTGCCATAGTTAAGTGGCAAATAGAGATCTACCTACCATCTCTTCTGCAGTCCAAATCACCAGCATAATTAACTATCCCATAACTATGGAGGAATTCTCCAACTCAAAATACTTCTGAGGAAGTTTCTAAATAACAATAGATAGTAACAAGATTGCTGTACCTCCCACAGTCTACTAACTCCTTCCATCTAAAAGACATATCTATCCAGGTTCACGTAGGTCATGGAAAAATATTAAAACATGAGTGTATGAGTTTTGTTTAGATAATTTCCTTTTCTCCCTTTCTCTCTATATTCCATTGCTCCATTCACAATCTTTTGACTAAATTCATCTGTTCACTAAACTAGTCATGTCTTCTGATCTTGTCTCCACTTAATGACAACCACCCTAAACTGTCTAACACAAAACAAAACCCAAAAGGAACATTTTCCTCTTGTACTGCCCAACTAATGTAGGACAAGTCCTCACCCTCATTATGTGAGTTACTCTAAAAAAGTTAGTTTTCTTTTAAAACAAGATATTTCTGGATGTAAGAGGATGGAGCAATGTTAAATGTTCATTAAGCAGGCATGGTAACACCAAGAGGGAAAGGGGCGGGCAGTAACTTCTCAACCAATCACATATCTCACTTTGGCCGGATAGCTCTTCTGTTCTTATTAATAAGCTTTAACAAAGAATGGAAGTAGAACATGTACTATACTGTGTGTGTTTTGTTTATAAGGGAACTGCTCTATTACTATAGGTGTAAAAAACTGAATAAAAAGTAACTGGGAGAGAGTTTTTTGCAAATTGTACTAGGTAAGGGAACATTTTACAGTGTACTTGGTCTAATGATTGATTAAGTCTATTTTAAAATCTAGCATCAAGTACTTTCAATTTTACATTATAGACACAATATGCGTGCATGTGTGTGTGTGTGTGTGTGTGTGTGTGTGTATTAAATGTGTCTAATACTAGAAATGATGACAAAGGATCATGAAGTAACACTTAACTACAGGCCACACTGTAAAAATGCACATTAATGCTAATGAATAATACCTATGAGATTACTGTAGTGGTCTTGTCATCCAAATACAAGTTTTAACTCAACACTCAGGGCATTCTATAACTGTGACTGGAATAACATCATAAAGGGAAGGGATAAAAGTTAAATGCTGTCCTTAAATAAAAAAACTGGACAAATACCTAAAAGAGTAACATATGAACAAATATAATGGTAGCCAAAATTCCAGTGCTCAACTCATCTCTTTATGGTGGAGCCCGTTCTGTAGGTCTTTTGATGACTTACATATTGATAGAACATATTAGGTGTTTATAGAGAATGAATCTAAACCAGGAAGACATCCTGAAATCACCAGGGAAAATTTTGTTCAAATTAAGTTTTTTCTCCCTCAGATGAGCACCATGGACCAGACTTAACTGGCATTGTCACTGCGAGGCCAAGCAGATGAACACCAGAAGATTCCAATACATTAGTAGGCTTACCATTGGTAACAATGCCTCTTTAAACTATTACATTAATTTAATATTTTGATTACTCTAACAAGCCAAGGATCTGGGTAAACTTTAGACTACCATGATTAATTGGCTACTATTCCAAAACATGCAGATTATTTGATTCTGCGTGTGTTTCAACCAAAGGGAGTTCCACTATGTTAAATTGCCACCCCATAGTTTAGGAGTGACTCATCTTGACATAATCACATAGTGTTTCTGTGTCATCTTTGTGGCCCTTGGACATGCTGAAATAATGTCTCTTGTTTCCTAACAGTCAACATGAAGGCAGATGTGTATCTTTGGATTCATATACTACAAGTAAACTGGATGTGACTTTCTGGTTTCTCCCTTTGTTGTCAGAGTAATATAGAGGAAAGGAGAGTTGGCATTTATGTCTAAACCACAGATATGGGTTGAGGTTAAAAAAATCCTTTTTTGAAATGTAGTCACATAAGAAACTCTGGAAACATCAGGAACTTTGCTTATGTGCAAAGAGAACCTAATCACACTAGAGGTAGTTCCAGAAATTATCCCTTTTAACTGTTCTCACAAGCACATTTAAAGAGCTATAAAAATTTTTGTTTTCTCTTAAGATATATTTGTTTATGGATATGGCATATATATGTATAGCCATCAGAATAGAGTATCAAATCCCATGTGACTATACTTATAAACAGTTGTTCACCACCATTGTGAGTGGTGCAAATTAAACTCAAGACCTCTGGGAAAATAAACCACAAACCAAAGAGTACACATGGTGGAACCCATGGCTCCAGCTACATATGTAGCAGAGGATGGCCTTGTGAGGCATCAATGGGAGGAGAGGCCCTTGGTCCTATGAAGGCTCAATGCCCTAGTGTACGGGAATGTCAAGGTGAGGAGGCAGGAGTGGGTAGGTAGGTGGGGGAGCACCCTCATAAAAGCAGGGGGAGAGTGGATGGATTAGGGGTTTTCTTGAGGGAAACCTGGAAAAGAGGAAAACATTTGAAATGTAAATAAATAAAATAGCTAATAAAAAAGTCAAAAAAAATCAAAGAGATCTGTCTTTCCACTCACTCTTCTAAATGAGTGGCTTATTAGGAGTTTTAACATGTTTTATTCTTTATTTATATTTTATTTATGTGTGTGTGTGTGTGTGTGTGTGTGTGTGTGTGTGTGTGTGTGATATTTGGAAATCTAGCTTGCTTTTATGTGCTTAAATGCCAATCCTGGCAGATATTTTTGCAGGGATAAGTAACTGTTTGTTTTTACTTCACCATCAAACTCAGTGTCTGTTAACATAGAACTTAGGAAAACAGAATGGGAGTAAAAAATAAATCCTAATAATTATAAATACTTTGTTGCAATTCTATGGTTAAAAGTAGCTAAATTATCTATTGGTCAAACTGTAGGTTTGCTATTAAACAATGTTCCCTAATGACTGTCATCCTGGAGAGGTTAATGTTAAATCCATGACAGTTGGTAGCTCTGATATCTACTACCTCCACTTGAAGAATCGCTGGGCAGCTCTAAAGGCAGCAGATGTTTTCAGCAGTAGTGACTCCTCTAGTTTCCTTTCAACAGTCTTACCTTTATTCTTTGGACTTAAAATCTTAACCCAGGCTGCAGACAAAATAAACCTGTGGGAACCAGTGAGACTGAAAATATATGTTCAGTGGTTTTAATAGGAAAGTCAATAATATCCAGGGTCACTTTTTTTAAACATAATTCACAGTCAGAACTGTGAGAAGCCAAGGAAGATGGCCTGAAAAGAACTTACTTTGCACCTTTCTCTTTTACCACAATAAATGCACAAATAAACAAAATGCATCTGGTTAGCAGGAGAAAAGGGCTTTGTAAAATGTCTGTATTTAGTTATAAGTGAATATTTCCACTAAGTCTAGAAACATATTTAATCTATAGAAAAAAATAAGTGAACTGTTAACTACCAAGCTTTGTAACACAAAGGAAAAACCATGATAACAAGAGATGCCATTAAAGGTCAGGGTTTCACAAGCTCAGTCTAGGTCAGGGCAGCCAACCCCCATGAGAAGTCTTGGATCATTCCAATTCTTTTCATTGATTAATTTCCTGCAAGGAAAAAAATGGGCTCCATTTCTGTTTTAGAATCCCAGAGTATCTCTAATAGAGCAACTATGACAACGTTCCCGTTGTTCTCAAGTAAGAGGAAACCCTATAATAAGAGCTTCCCAAAATGTCAAATAATACTCGTCTCATAACAGGGCCTCTTTGTTCATTCACCATGTCTCTTTTGATATGCACAGATAATAAAAGTTCATGTAAAACTAAAGGTAATATAGAGCAGAAGCCAACACTAATTCTGTATAAATATGTCTGATGAATATGAATGCCATTGTTATGGTTATTTCGTAATGTCACTATTGTTACAGGAGCAGAAGCTAGAGGGACTTCTCACTCTCAGTGGTTTTGTTCATCCTGCTTCACCCAGTCAGTCAGTGGGGTTTTGTTCAATGGATGAAATGAAGGATAGACTTTTTTGTCCATTAATTATTTTTGTTGCATTAGTTAAACACATAACCTGGGAAACTAACTTTAATTTCACTAGAAAAAAATTAGGAGTTTTATTCTAAATTGAACTCCTGATCCCATTTTAAAAACTACATGCTTCAGGCTGACTTCCTAGGCTCTGTTTTTCATAGTCACACTGCTATATTACACTGGTGCTTGCCTATGAGAATTTGAAAGAAAAAAAGTAGCACAATACCTCCAAAACTTAAGAGTCTAGCAAGTTAAATCTAAGCTATGGTTGGATAATACAATTAAATCCAAAGTATATGGGGGTTCCATTACAGAACAGAACACCGACCATGGTGAAGTAACAGGAATGTCCATCCTCAGTGCAATGCATTGAGTGAAAGAAAATGGAAAGCAGGTCATAGACAGCAGTCTAAGCAATCTGATGTATTCAGAAAAAAATATTCTAAGTCTAGTAGATGTCGGTGTTGTCCACACTTTGTTTTCTCTTTAAATTCTTCTCTTTTAAATCTATCCCCCTCGAGGCTACAGCATAATATAAAACTTAACAGTGGATCTTAAATTTAGCTGACACTTTTATATTCTTCACAACATATTCTTTAGATTGCACCCAAGAAGGAGATTATTAAGTAGTAGCAGGACACAAGTTGCCAGACCATTTTGACTCAGGGAGGAAAAAAAAAATTCTCGATGACAAACCAAACATTTCTACAATCTTTATGATAAATTTCATAAATAAGCTGCTATTAATGACTGCAAAGGGGAAAGAAATTACATTTCTCCCAAGTCCCTTCATCCTCTCTCAAACCCTCAGTAGCCTGAAGAAGTGGCAGGAGGAGCACATGAAAAGACTCCTGCTGAGCTGAGCTAAGTCTCCTAGGAAGCAGGTCCTGTCAGTCAGAGCCAGAGGTACACCTCTGTGATTATTTCAGTCCATTTGTTGTAGTAATTAGCCAGCATTCCCTTTTGCTGAAGCTGGCATCACTCACAGACCTCTTTTTAGTTTTTAATATAAGACTTCTTTCCCTTTTATAAAATGAATTTACATATTTTCCGTCTCTCAATCCCTCCTATGTTTTATTTATGAATATAGCTCTTCTTGATGGTAACTTTAATGTGAAATAGGTAGTAATTAATGTCCCAATCTGCTAGGTTAATCCCTTTTCACTCTCTCTACAGAGAACTTTAAGGTAAGTAACAGTTTACAGTCAATATTAGGTTTAATTATGCTTAATGAGAGTTAGTGTCTCTGTTTACTAACTGCATTTAGGTGTGTGGATCCTAGATGAGTTTTCCCCTGGCCTCATTCTGATTCGTTAATAGTGCCTGTGTGTGCTGTATGCACTGCACTTAAAACTCTGAAGCAGCTTTTGGAGAAGAAAGCAAGGAAGGCATCTGTTTCAGCCAAGACACCATTAAACTGAAGAGTGCAATCTCAAAACGACCACATCTTTCTTTTGGAAGAGAATGTCAGTTTATGCTTTCCAAACAGATTCACTTACGAGGCTAATTATTGCCTAAATTCCAGCCTCTGAGAAACGCTATACATATAAAACTGTTTCAAGCTTAGAACAACCATCAGTGGTACGTACAATAAAGTTAAAGAGCACCAACTCTTTGAAAATGTCCTGTGTTACTCATCTAACGCCACTGTAAATGCTAAGATTAAGGCAACTATTTTAATTCTTTTTCTCTGCCTATAGACATTTTTGCCTTAAAATTACATCCAGATTCATTGCAGAGTAGGTGGTAAAACTATAGTTTGATTATTAAAGACACAAATTTGAGCAAACACTCAAACAAAAGTAAAATCAAATACAAAGTCAAAGGAAATACCATGTATTTCAACCATCTGTAGAAGAAACCCCTTTTCTGAAGTTTTATCATGAGTAGAGTTGGGAATTCAGTTTAAGTCTGTTCACTGATTAATTAAGTCTGCAAACACATTACTGGTTTCTTTTCTGTATCAAGGACACTGATGGAAAAGAAAGCCCCTTGCCTCAACTAGAACTGAAATATTCCCTCTATGTCAGAGGATATTAAGCCCTACACTAATGAAATAGAATTTTGTTCTCTGATCGTGCGGA
The DNA here is from genome assembly GCF_008632895.1 of Mastomys coucha. Lineage (NCBI taxonomy): Eukaryota > Metazoa > Chordata > Mammalia > Rodentia > Muridae > Mastomys > Mastomys coucha. Next base: position 40,799,340 of record NW_022196894.1, on the reverse strand, counting down.
GACCATGCCAGATGCAAAAAATGATAAGTGAAAAGGTGTTAGAAAAGTCTGTGTTTGAAAGACATCAAGCTGTAAAGTTACAGAAAGAACTGTATGCCGAGAAGAGAGTATGTTGAAAGAAAAAAGAAATCTGCAAGATAGGAACTCAAAACATAGATTGAGTCTAAATTATAATTTCAATGTCATCCTGCATTAATTTTTAAGTAATGTGAGAAATAAGAAAGGGAAAATTGTTATTAAAAAAGGAGGCACAAACTATCTTAAATCTGAAAACTATATTGAATTTCCCTGTGCTGTTAATAACTATTTTAAAATTGTAAGTCTTTCAACATCTTGTACTAGAACTCCTTTTATTCAGGTAAAAACTAAATACTTTGTGCCATGAAGAAAAGAATTCCTAGCAGGGCAGTGGTGGCACATGCCTTTAATCCCAGCACCTGGGAGGCAGAGGAAGGCAGATTTTCTGAGTTCAAGGCCAGCCTGGCCTACAGAGTGAGTTCCAGGATAGCCAGGACTATACAGAGAAACCCTGTCTCAAAAAACAAAAACAAAAAACAAAAAAACAAAAACAAAAACAGAAAAGGAGAATTCTTCAATAGATAAACAGATAACAGTAGGCGATATGAAAGAAAGCTCTTGAGTCCTATTCCATGTAGTTAGCTGAAACATGCAATGATTACAAGTGTTTGGTGAAACAAAAATTTAAAATTCATTTCAGAAATTACTTACTCTTTTGAAAATTATACCTGAATATACCCTGATATTTTTGCCTTCATCTACTAAATTTGAACTTATTTGCTAACAAGTTAAAAGTGAATACATGCTGGGCAGTGGTGGTGCACGCCTTTAATCCCAGCACTTGGGAGGCAGAGAGGCAGGTGGATTTCTG
>NW_022196894.1:40759504-40798441 GCF_008632895.1 Mastomys coucha | reverse complement strand
AAAAAAAAGTGAATACATATGTATATTATATATCATATATATACATGTGTGTATATATGTATATATCATATATATACACATGTATATATGATATATAACACAATGTTCAAACATTTATGAATATATAAATTACTTCATATATTCAGCAATTTTATGGTGAAGGGAGTTTAACTCTCCAACAATATTAAAATTTGGAAGACACTAATTTCAGTCACCATGATGGATAACAGAGCCTATTAACTTAGTCTTCCTACCTACATGTTCTTTGACCACTATGTTGACCATCATCTGGAAGTCTGGCAACCATCACTTAACTCTGCCTCTGTGTGGAGCTTTAAGATCCCACATACAAGTAACACAGTGAAGATTACCTTTGTGCACCAACATTATATCACTAAGTATAATGACCCTGAGTTTTAATGTTTCAAAATTATAAGTAATGAGTTAAATGATGGTTTCTTGTTTTATGTAGACAATACATACACACACATATACACACATATGTGCATACATCACATCTAAACCTGAATATGAGTATTCCAGTATCATCTACTGACTACTGCCTCAGTTGTTTCTGTATCTTGGTTATTGTAAACAGCACTGGAGTGAACTGTGGTGGCATGTAAAAGGTGTAATTCAGGCATGCTTCTGAATTATACCTATTAATGGCATTTCTGGGTGATATGACAATTCTATTGGCAATTTTTGAGTAGCATGCAAAATGTTTTCCATAGTTACTAACCTGTATCCCTCCCGACCGTGCACAAGGAATTCTCTATCCATACACTATCAGCAGCAGACATCTTTGGCTTTTTAATTATAGTCATTTTAAGGTATGAAACCTAGCTTACTATAGCCTTGATTTTAATTTATTTTTCTGGTTATTACTTATGTTTGACATTCTTTCATTCACCTCTTGGTTATTTCTGTTTACTCCTAAGAAAAAAAGCAGTTCCTTTTCCCATTGCTCATATACATTAAGTTCTTAATGTTCATTGGATATTAATTCTTATATAAATCTCTTTCTGTGGGTTATCTTTATACTCTTTGTTGTTGATACTTTTTATTTTAGAAACTAAGCAGAGGAAAAACCCATCAACTATTAGGTTTTAGAGGTAAATACTATAATCTAAATTATTTACTTCATCAGAGAAGTCTATTTTCTACTGATAAGTTCTGTGTTTTTTAGTCAGAAAACAAACACACAGCCTATGATAAAATGTTCTCCTCTTTTTGGATTGTCAATTATTCCTTTATTGCAGTGCTCTCACATGTGTTTGGAGAATAATTCTCTTATTTCAAATGCTCTCTGGGTAAGATGAGTTCTCCATGTGTAAAAGGAATTATGAGAAGACTGGATAGTCATAGGAAAAAGAAACGGATGAGATAAAAAGAGAAGAATGAAGTAAGTGTATCAAAAAATAGAAATTATTAAAAGGAAATGCCTTACTGATTGAAAAACTGGGAACAGTGTTCCAATTTGAATCATTATTAGTTACTGGTGATATTCTGTGTGTCAGCAACTTAATTCAATATACTTATTAATAATATCTCCAATCCTAACTATAACAGAGATCTCATTCTTCACTTTCCTTTGAGGACATTAGTGCAGAGAAGTAAGTCACTTACCCTGGTAACAAGAAGCAGTTGAACCAACGCTAAAACTCAATTTAAACTCCAAGTATAATGCTATTTCCAGATAGGAAGTACAAAATACACATACTAAATAAACAAACGTTCCCACATAGCTGTCAACAAGTCACTTTCAAATCATGTCAGTCTGTTAATGGAAGAAGCCGCCTGAATCTCTAGAGTCTACTAAGACAGTAACATATTTTTGGAATTAAAATGAACATATTTCTATAATGTTAAGAAGCAATCCATCTTGGAGTACCACAGTCAAGCACAGAGGGAAATGTCTTTCATGAGGCACACTATCCAGTACATGAGAGACCAGACACTTCCCATAAAACCTCATGGGAGACAAGAACACAAAAGCAATGAATAATTTAAACAGAAGCAAGCTAGCTATTTCAGATATATTTAAAGTACAAACTGCTGACTATGTGCCTTTTTGAAGACTATTCAGATTTTTAAGTATTCATTTCTCTAAAGTATGTTTAGTACAGAACTAGAAACCCAGATTTAAAAACAAATATTTGAAATAGTACTAATTAACTAGTAGCAGAGACTTATGTTAGTATTTTTAGCTATATAAATGTCTTTTTATCTAATTAAAATGTACTAACTTCCTCCATTTAAAATATAGATGCTATTGGTGTTTACAAATCTACATGTTTCTGACCTCACCTACACTGATTGCTCTGCTATGCCCTCACTCTCAGTATCTTAGCCATGGATATTTGCAAAAACCACTTAAACAGTTACATTTACCTATACCACACTACTTCAAATGGTCTTTAGAATGGTCAAAGTTTCTTTAAGGACATATCTAGATTTCACTGATAAGCTTTCATTTATCTTGATGGTCATAGTTAATTAGATTATAGCAGGGTTATATAAAATGAGGATGATCCCAATGATAATGGATGACAACATAAAACTATCCATGGGACAGGCAATGGTGGTGCATGCCTTTAATCCCAGCACTTGGGAGGCAGAGGCAGGCAGATTTCTAAGTTTGAGACCAGCCTGGTCTACAGAGTGAGTTCCAGGACAGCCAGGGCTACACAGAGAAACCCTGTCTTGAAAACAAAACAAAACAAAACAAAACAAAAACAAAAACAAAACAAAACACTATCCATGAAAATATATCACAATGAACTGGCATAAAATGCACAAATATACTTCAACATAATATTCATGTATATTCCAGTGACTCACTATAATAAAATATACACACTACATATAGTTACAGATCTGTTGATATGCATTTATTATATTTGGGCAGTTATTTCTGAAAGTTGAAGGAAAAACACTTAAAGTGTTTTCATAACATAAATTATAACTGAAATAAATGTCCTTTAAAAACTATAATTAATGGCTGTTATGTCAAAATGTGAATCAAAGGGTCAAACCTTATAATTCAGAGTTTGAGAGGTCACAGCTCAAATTATAACTTTTAAAAACTGATTATCTATGAGCAATTTAACAAATCCGTCTAGTAAACACTGGATGCATACAAAACATTTTAAGAGTATAAAGAATGTATGTCCAAGTGGACAGCTGATGGGGAAAATGGCCTCTTTTTACTAAACAAGGCTGAAGTCCAGCTTTGGAATGGCTTTGAATGAGAATGCAGGCTGCAGGGCCAAGTGGTGTGCATGTCCAATAGGAAGCATAGTGAAGAATCTGATCACAACACAAAACCAACGTAGGCACATGACTGGTGAGAGAAAACTAAGACACACCCATCCTCTAGTCTTTTTTTACCACTGCCAAAACCTAACTCAAAAGTAAATAATATCCCACTTACAAAAGTTATTTGACAGAAATAATTTTTGCTAATTTAAAAAATCTAGAATTTACTTTGCAAGCTCTAAGGTTTGAAAATACCCATGAAGGTAGTTTGTATCAGACAGTATAGATAGTTCTGATTTCTTTCCTTCCTTCCTTCCTTCCTTCCTTCCTTCCTTCCTTCCTTCCTTCCTTCCTCTCTTTTCTGTCTGTCTGTTTGTTTTGTTTTGTTGGTGGGGTTTCTCTTGATTTGCTTGGTTTTTTTTTTTTATGTTGTTGTTGTTTTTGATTTTTGGTTTTTGGTTTTTGAGACATGGATTCTCTGTGTAGCCCAGCCTTGAACTCACTCTGTAGATGAAGTCTATCCTTGAACTCAGAGATCTGCCAAGTCATACCTCCTAAGTGCTGAGATTAAAGGCATATACCACGACTTCCCAGATAAACATCTTTTTCTTATAGTTCCTCCTGGAGCAAAATACTGCTTCTATGTACATTTGTATCAAAGACACCTGCACTCTTAGACAAGTTGAAAAGAATATGGTTTTTCTATAATTTCAATCTAGATGTAATCCACTCTTTAAAATTCAGGCTACTGGAGATAATACACTGCACATTCAATTCCTAACACCATAGCAGAGTACAGAGACAAGCAGAAAGAATGACTTAATTAAATATCTATATTTGTAATCTCTATTTATGTCTTAGTATATTACTCTTTTAATAATGTCCTTATGGCTCTTTTGTTCAATAGTTTATTTAACATCTATAAAATGTCTGACATGGAGATAACACTCACAAAATGTTGAAAGAATGGAAAGAAAAGAGGGAGGGAAGGAAGGGATGGTCCTAAAGTTAGCTAACCTCCTCAAGCATTATTGGTGTGACTCTAAGAAGAAAATACCTCAAAATACAAATTTTATTTTATCTTACTACTCAACAGCACTAATCTAAGTACCTATCATACCAACTCAGGAGGTTTAGGAGTTCTCAAAAGTATTTATAAGATGAACATGATATAATGATGATAAAATGGTGACTTGCCATACAGTGGTAGGTACAATGAGTAGGCTTAGGATGAGCGCAGAGACACACACAGGAGGAATCTGCTGATCCTGATCTCCAGTGTGCTCAGTCTGAAGACTCAGCACAAACACTAAGGCATGGTCCCTACTTCCTCAGCTAGCACCATGTGCCAGGCACTATATTATCATGTATTTTAGATCAAGAGTCACAAAATCTGTTGGAAGAAACAAATATCCACCTAAAATAGAGTATGAAAAATATTTATAACTGTACAAATCCTTTTTTTCTGAGTGTAGTTGCCAAGCATTGGGCAGGTACAAGCAGAAGGATCTAAAAAGGCCAGCTAGAAAGGAAAAGGGGGAAAATACAAAAAGAGAATATAGAAAGATTTTTATAAATTTTAAAGAAATAGTATTTTCTGAACCTACAAAAATGTTTGCAGGGTAATTATCTTCGTTTGTATGGCACTTTGCTGAGACCTGTGAATCTGCTTGAATTTGATGTAAATGAGTATGTGGCTCTCGTAGTAACTAGTACCAATGTGATCTGCAGATGCGAACCACAATACCATAAAAAAACCCATTTGACAAACACTCTTCTCTATATTAGTAAAAACTTAACTGCAGTTCCACTTGGCCTGGAAAATGTTCCTGTCATTCTGCTGGACCAGCCCACACATACTGGGCTCTTGATAGGTTCTGGGCGCAACCATCTGGCCCTTTATTTACTTAACTCTTTTCTAATACTGACAAGTATATTAGTAACACTCATTTGATCACTAGTAAATTTAGAGCTCCTGCACGACTAAGATCTTCTCTCATTCTGAAAGTCACTAATTAGTTGTGGGTAGGAGTTGAAGACTATTACAAAGACATGTTGAGCATTATTACTACAGTAAGTAATCTAAATACCTTCAGAAGCATGCTAATTTATTTCCCACTTCATTAGAGGAACGAAAAAACACCTTGTCAACACTAAAGAAATCCAAATGGAGACCAGCACATTTTGAAAGCTGTTAGGTAGCTAAGGGAAGAGGATGAATTCAGAATTTTGGGGAGGGGGAAACTACATTTGTTTTCTTCATTATCTTTTCTTTCCTTACTTAACAGTATGACTCAAGGCTCTGGAATGGCGTGTGACTGAAAGAAGGATGATAATCATAAATTAAAGGCCAGCATGGTCTACATAGTAAAACTGTCTCAAATCCAAAAAAAAGAGACTAAGATAAAATTGTACTTATTGGACATATTTTATTCAGTTAATAAATAGAAGGAAACAAGTAAGTTGGGTGGCCACAACTTCTAAAGCCTGATTATTCTAACTAGTACCTATAAAAAATACAACTACATAAGCCATATTAATCTTTCCACACAAAATTTCTAAATAATCTGATTTTACATAATATAATAAAGCCTAAGATAGAAAATGTCATTTCAAAAAGTGCTTTAAAAGACATTTATAAATGAACCTAGTCTCATATATGTTTCAAAACTTAGAATTTATTTAGTTTTTGGCCCATTATAGGATCCATTTATGGCATATTTATTGTACATTTTTTATGGAGATGAGTCTAACTCCTTTAAAATTTTCCATGTGATTCAGGATGTTCACAGGTTTTCAGTTAATTGTTCTGTGTTAATTCAAGCTTCAGGTTTACAGCATCATGACCCAACTCCCTGAAACTAAGTTTATTTATTTTTTAAAAGATTTATTTATTATTATAAGTAAGTACACTGTAGCTATCTTCAGATGGGTTAGAGGATGTCAAGTCTCATTACGGGTGGTTGTGAGCCATCATGTGTTTGCTGGGATTTGAACTCAGGACCTTTGGGAGAGCAGTCAGTACTCTTACCTGCTGAGCCATCTCGCCAGCCCAAAACTAAGTTTATTATGTAGGCTCGGCAACTCGTCCTCCTCTCTAAGTTCAAATGTGACACCTACCAATGACTTTTAGAACTTATTTTGGATTTCTTGCTCACTTGTTCACAGATATTTGGGGGAAGATAACCATTTCTTAAAGTACAAAACTAAAACAGCTAGGACCAAAATCATAACCTTACATACGGTAAAGTATTTCATACGTCCTTATCAAATCCTATAACTAATAAACAGAGAGCTGTTTCATATGCAGAAATAAACTAACTAATGAAAATAGCATAAAGGAAAGGACATATGCTTAATATGTAAATTGAGAACTGTCAAAGAATTGGGGCATCTGTTAGTTAATGATATATGATATAAGAACTCTTTTGCTTCCAGGTAAATGCAGGTATAGAGATGAGACATAATAGGAGCCTTGTGCTACAATGGAACAAACACCTCTTTGGGAAAGTTCAGAGAGTTACACAGAAGTGATTAACTAGCTGACAGAGCTGTTAGACATGGCAGGATGTAACACTGAGGGTGGCATCTTTGGTGACCTCTACTATCAAACAGCTTTGCCGGACAGGCTGGATGCCTGGAATCAAGCAGTAAATAAAAGCAGTAAAACCTGGAGTCAGCTAAGGGAAGACTCAAACAAAACCCATTTCCAAATGGAAATATTCCAGGAAACCTGAAGAATGTTTTCCCTTGGGACTAGCACACACCCTGCTTGCAAATTGCCAAGTAGTGCTTACCTCTACTTACCCTAATAAGCAGAGCAAGATGCTTAAAACACCAGAATCAAAAAGTACAGTCTCTATTGCATGTAAAAGTGATTCTAACTTTAGCTGGCAAAAATTTCTGTTGATAGGTGTGACCAGAATGTCCCTCCATGAACAGATGGCCCATGTCCCCAACAGTGCATTACGTGGTTCTTTGTATCCCAGTCAATCAATCAATCAAAGCACAACACAGGAGCAGTGGCTGTGTCCGACTTTATTTGGTTTGCAGTGTTATCTGTGAAGTGTCAATATAAAATTATAGCACAGGCATTAATGCTGCATGATGCCTTTCTATTTAACACTTAACAAATATTTAAGTGATCAAAATAAAATCCTAAATGTATGAAAATAGAAAAATACATGGGAGCAGTACAAAACCTTGATTTTTGTTGAAAAAAATGAAGGTAAATGAAGATGATAATGTTAAGTGAAATAAGTCTATGTCAGACAATATTGTGTCTTTCTTATTGTATTATATGCCTTGAGGATTTCATATTGTTTATAGAAAAACATTAGATCAAGGATGAACATATGACAACATGATCGTAAATCTGCCTAGGGAGATCGAGGAGAGCAATGAACAGGTGAGGAATGAGAAGCAGAAAGGGTTGAAAGGTGAGGGTAATAGATTCAGCACACAACATGTACTAGTATGAAAATTTTGTAAAGTAAAGCAAAACTTTCAAAGAAAAATTACATGGCACATTTTTTTTCCTTTCAATCCTATGACTATCACTAAAAAAGAATAATCATATTGATCATTCTAGTGGTTTTAAGCTAGTAAGCAATTTATAAAGAAAAAGCAAGCTAGAGCCATTTACATTTATTAAGTCCCATAAAAAAAAACTTTGAAAAAATGCTTTAAAAACCAAATCCCTGCGTTCTGAAGAAATGGCTTAGCTGGTAAAGTGTCTGTTATGCAATCCTAAGTAGCTGAGTACAGATCACCTGCCACCATGGAAAAGGTGCAAATGGAGGCACACAGGGACAGATGGGTCCCAGAGCTCTCTGGCCAGCCAGGCTAGGTGAACTGGTGACTCATTGGACAAAATAGTGATAACTAAACAAATGTTAAAAATGATTTTATACCATGAGACATTTTGATAGATAGACAGACAGGCAGACAGCATATGTACATGCACAAACACACACACACAACTAGCTAGATTCTTAGTGTACTAACTTCATTTCTATCACTATCATACTATATGCATTATTTTATTTCTGTAAATTAAAAATGAATGATGTAATAATATAAGAGATAACTTACAATATATATCTACTTATAATAACTAATATTAAAAACAGATAAAATTATATTATTAATGTACCTATATATGCAGTAGTGGAAACCTACAAAGAAAATTCTGGTTACCTACCTTCAAGAAAGAGACGATGAAATACCAGTCTCAAGAATACATCTTTAGTACCTCTGTACCTTAAAATATTGCCTAGTATTAATTTTTCATCAAGTTGTCATTTTCTCTGACATTTGGTTTTATTAATCAAGGCATTTATCATTAATTTGTAGAAAATATCGTAATTAAGCCAAATAAAATAAAATCCTTAAAAGGTTAAAATTAGAAAACAGGTGAATTAGAACTCTGACATTACTATGTTGACATACAGGAGTTTTTTGGAAGTACAGGAGACAAGTTTTTTGAGAGTTTGGTTCCTTAATCTTGGGGCTGGTTGGTTTTTAAAATGTTATAAAGATTTGATTTAAAGCTGTCTGACAGTTTTGACATTCAGGTGAAAGTACTGCTGCTGCATTTGGAACAATTTGCATATCCCACTGCTAAACGGAACATTTGAGGTGTGCACTGGTGTAAAGAAATTAAAAAGAAGCTATCACACATGCTTAAGTGTATGTATTCACAAACTGATGGTTAAATCACACCACCCCAACCCCCTCCTATATAATCTGTGATTTACTCTTCTATAATAAATTACCCTAGTATGTTATTCTCTCTGGAAGATCTAACCATGCATGTAAGGAGCAAAGTAATTACAGCCCCCTCTTGTCTAAGAAACCTCTCTCAAGTCCTATGAGCTCTTTATACACAATGCAGCAACACAAGTCTATTGTAAACCTCTTGTCTGCAATTCTGGACTTATGTATCTGAAGCTATTAAATGTCATCTGAAAAGTCTGGGTGTTTCCAATGAATGTGTTTTTATCTCTCTCCTATCATAAGTTGTAAAGCTATTCCTGAGCACAAATATATTCTTACTTTCCAATTTTAAGTCAATATGCCTACTTAGAGAAAGGGCAAGGTTTATAATAAGAAGAATTCAAATAAAAATGAGAAGCATAAAACATTTGTATATAGAAGAAAGTATAACATCAATGAAGTAGGATTAAATATTGTGAAATGGTAAGGGGTTTTTGCTTCACTTATAATTATATATTATTTTGGGGAAGAGATTGTTAAAGGGCAATCAAGAAAAAGTTTGTGTAGTAAATTCATAGCCTTGAAAATAATAAAGCATGTCCAGGAAGAGAAAGCCCATGGGAACATCCTTGGCTCTTACCTGCAGCCCTCAGAGTTGCAAAGGGCAAGTCAAACACTCCATTCATTTATCTATAAAAAAATAAATACTTAAAATTAGTAATCATTCAAGAAACCATTTACATTTACATTAATAGACTTCATGATTAACTTTGAGAAGAATGTAGGTGACTTCATGAATTCTAATAGTTCTACTTTTGAACAAATAAGTAAACATAATCATTATAAGAACTGAAAACATCCAGTACAGATTCTCAGCAAAACATGTTGCATTCAACACAAAGCACTATGTGTACACATCTAAAAGGTACAGGGGGCAGAATACCAATAGGAACTTTATTAAATTATATTAACAATGAGTTTAAGATTTTAATATTTGGATGTATGTGCAGGTGTGCCTTCATATATGCACACATGAACACATCTGCCTGTAGGCAAGAGATCAACCTTTGGTATCATCCTCAGAAATGCTAGCATTTCTGCTCAGGATGCTGAGGGGCTTTTGAAAACAATATGCTATGTTTCACAATAAAAAAAAAAATAGCCATAAGCAATTCTCCAATTAAAAGTATGTCCTTGGAAAGCAATCTTACTAAATTTGCTATGAAATCTCTATGATGACCTTGATTGTCATCCTCCTTTGAGACAAGGTCTCTTATTGGCCTGGAGCTCACCAAGTAGTACAGCACGGCTGGCCAGTAAGGTACCAATGACATTCTTGCCTTTGCATCCCCGACACTGCAATTACAAGGATATGCGACATCAGGGACTTTACATTCTATAGAACAAACTCTGGTCCCTCCTCTTGTAGATCAAGGACTTTACCAACTGAACCATCCTTCATGCCCTGTATATTAATACTTAAGCAGAATTTGTGAATATTTATAATATATGACAGATTGAAAAGTGACAGCAAGTTAACTAGTATATACGGATAAGATTGAGATATCATTAAATTGGGAAATGAGGATGAAAATGTTTGCATAATCACAGATAATTAAAAGAAAAAAATTAAACAAGTGGAAAGACATAAGCAGCAAAGGTAACACGTTCAGTGGAGTTTCACAGCAAGCCTGACTAAGACCTGGGACAGGAATGGATACACACAAAAGGTTGCCTTGTTTCTTTTAGAAATTCTATTCTATTCTATTCTATTCTATTCTATTCTATTCTATTCTATTCTATTTATCTATCTGTGTGAAATTTTTGTTTGAACTATATGTGTGCCATATGCACACATGTGTGCAGAGATCAGAGAACATCAAATTTCCTACTCTATTACCTTCTGACTTATTTTCTTGAGACAGTCTCTCATTGAACTTAGAACTAGCATGATGGCTGGAAAGTTTACTCCCCTGTCTCCATCCTGCCTGCACAGTGCTGAGGATTAAAGTAGTTAATGGCCATAGCTAGTTTTTTATTGGTGCCAGAGATTTGATTGGGTCTTCATGCTTGCATATCAAATATTCTTACCTGCTGGACCCATCTCCAAAGCACCTGAAGAAGACATTAGATTACTTCCTAACCACAAGCATATTGATAATAGAGACACAAAGCTGAGACTGGAGCGAAAGCAAGCAGGATGCTGAGGGGCTTTTGAAAACAATATGCTATGTTTCACAATAAGAAAATTTAGCCACAAGCAATTCTCCAATTAAAATTATGTCCTTGGAAAGCGATCTTTCTAAATTTACTATGAAATATCTATGATGACCTTGATGTCACATTTACTAATAATCTCCACAGAGACTCACTCATTTCAAGTCTCAAAAGCAGTTTTGCTAACAAAAATGCATTACATAAACATAAGCTAATCCTATAAGCCAGTATATCTACAATGAAGACCCTTTTTAAAAAAACTCTTAGGATCAGAATTGGATGAATCTTTAATATGAGTATGCAGCAGTCTTACAAACAGAATCAAAGAAAGGAGCAATAAATAACACCAGCAAAATAAAAGATACCCAAGTCTAGGCTGTTCTGACATTTGAATGGAGTCAAGAAAAGGAAAATAACAATGTCACTACATTAGGGAAACATGAACAAAACCACAATTACTCTGCAGCAGCAAGTTTTAGGAGCCTCTGTAGATCAGATCCAGAAGTAAAATCAAAACTATATGAATAGAGGACTATGGGAACAAAATCATATGTATGGGGGGTTAGGGACTGGATTGCAAAGTAGTCCAGAAAAATACCTTAAGGAAAATTAATTTAGCTATTACATGATACACTGTAAGAGTAAGTTTTATTTACTATTTCTCTCCCTTATTAGAATAGTATAGTCACATTGTCTTCTTCACACACCATAAATAGTATCTGCTGGATGCTAGATGATCAATGCATTTACTAAATAAAAGAATGAACAAACTTACCAGCATATGAACCACTCATGACTATATCTATAATACAAATAAGACCTCTAGGACCTGAAGAAGTTACATGTTATTATAATGATTTATTCTTTACCCTTTTGTAACTATAAAGTCCTAAAATTCAAAGTTTACCAGTAATATTATTTCAAATAATAAACAAGCAAGTATATTATTAGATATATAACAGTCAAGGAGAACATCTCAAGGTAGCGATGCTGAAAGAAACATTAACTGCTATTTTACAGGCTTGGAAGAGTAGTTTCTTAAGAGGTTACAATAGAAAAAAACTAGGTGATTAAGTAAATAAGTAAAAACATATAACTAAGAGTAGCCTGGCTGCTGCCAGATTGAATCATGACTAAATTCCTCCTTAATACTATGACTAGCACACAGCAAGCTGGCTGCTCATTAACTATTATTTTTATATTGCTATTTTTATCAATTGTGGATTTCTTCAGTAGATAAGCCTGTCGAATGTATTCATTTTTATCTTCTCTGAACTTCTTTAAATAGTGTCTAACAAGAACTCAATAAACATTTACAGAACTGAAAAGAAGACAACTATTATCACTTAATTAATTAGAAAACATAAACAGACTATGAGCATATAAAAAAGTCACCACATTTCATATGCCTGAGTCAATCTAACCAGTACCATATAATGATTAATCTTCCCAAGATTTATAAGAAAAATTAAATAATGAAAAATATGGCTAGGCGAGTAAGTCAGGAATGAAAATAGTAAGAGTTAATCAGAAAAGATGAATGAAGTTGTCAATTTTAAGCTAGTATCCTGCTCATTTAAATACTATATCTGCCTTTATCTGATAAGCATACTTTCCTCTAGCACAAGAATTGCTATACAATATTTATTTCATTTAACAGTCACAGCACTAACACAGGCTTGCTTAGAGCAAATATTTTTTTCTTAAAAATATCTTCCCATTTGTCAATTCTTGATCTTAGAGCATGAGATATTGATGTTCTTTTCAGGAAATTTTCCCCTGTAACTATGTGCTCCAGGTTCTTCCCAAATGACAAATGGGACTTCATAAAATTACAAAGCTTCTGTAAGGCAAAGGCACTGTTAATAGGACAAAATGGCAACCAACAAATTGGGAAAAGATCTTTACCAATCATATGTCCAATAGAGGGCTACTATCCAATATATAGAAAGAACTCAAAAAGTTAGACTCCAGAGAATCAAATAACCCTACTGAAAAATGGGGTAGGAATAAAACAAAGAATTCGCAACTGAGGAACACCAAATGGCTGAGAAGCACCTAAAGAAATGTTCAACATCCTTAATCATCAGGGAAATGCAAATCCAAACACTCCTGAGATTACACCTTACACAAGTCAGAATGGCTAGGATAAAAAACTCAGGTGACAGCGGATGCTGGAGAGGTTGTGGAGAAAGAGGAACACCCCTCCATTGCTGGTGGAATTGCAAGCTGGTAAAACCACTCTTGAGATAAGTTTTACGGTTCCTCAGGAAACTGGACATAGTAATACCAGAGGACCCAACTATACCACTCCTGGGCATATAGCCAGAAGATGCTCCAACATGTAATAAGACGCATGCTCCACTATGTTAATAGCAGCCTTATTTATAATAGCCAGAAACTGGAAGCAACCCAGATGTCCCTCAACAGAGGAATAGATACAGAAAATGTGGTACATCTACACAATGGAGTACTACTCAGCTATTAAAAAATTGAATTTATGAAATTCTTGGGGAAATGAGTGGATCTGGAGAATATAATCCTGAGTGAGGTAACCCAATCACGAAAGAACACACATGGTATGCATTCTCTGATAAGTGGATATTAGCCCAGAAGTTCAGAATACCCAAAATACAATTCACAAACCACAAGAAACTCAAGAAGAGGGAAGACCAAAGTGGGATGCTTCATTCCTTCTTAGAAGGGGGAACAAAATACCCATCTAAGGAGTTGCAGAGACAAACTATGGAGCAGAGACTGAAAGAAGGACAATCCAGAGACTGCTCCACCTGTGAATCCTTTCCATATTCAGTCATCAAACCCAGACACTACTGTAGATGACAGCAAGTGCTGGCTGACAGGAGCCTGATATAGCTGTCTCCTGAGAGACTCTGACAATGCCTGCCTAATACAGAAGTAGAGGCTCACAGCCATCCATTGGACTGAGTACAGGGTTCCCAATGAAGGGGCTAGAGAAAGGACCCAAGGAGCTGAAGGGTTTGCAGCCCCTTAGAACGAACAACAATATGAACTAACTAGTACCCTCAGCTCTGAGGGACTAAACCATCAAACAAAGAGCCTTATACATGGTGGGATTCATGGCTCTAGCTGCATATGTAGCAGAGGATGGCCTAGTCGGTCATTAATGGGAGGAGAGGCCATTGGTCCTGTGAAGATTCTATGCCCCAGTGTAGGGGAATGCCAGGGCCAGGAAGTTGGTGGGTTGGTGAGCAGGGGGAGGGGGGAGGAAACAGGGTTTGCTTTTTGTTCTTGTTCTTGTTTTTGATATTTTTTTGGAGGGGAAACTGGGAGACGAGATATCATTTGAAATGTAAATAAAGAAAATATCTAATAAAAAATTTAAAAACCATCTTCATTGAATTAAATCTACAATTATCAGCAGAAGCCCTGGGCTTTTGCTGTCAATTGTTTGTTTGCTCCATTGGGAATTCAACTTAGGGTCCGATACATAAGCTATATCCCACCCTTTATTTTACTTTTGTTATTAGAGAGAGTGTGACTAAATTGCCCAGGCAGGCCTTGAACTCAGGTACTTTTGCCTTATTCAGAGGTATCCTAGATTACAGTCCAGTGCCATTAAGCTTAGACACAGTCTTAAACAACTAGCCAAGAAATTTCAATGGAATGAGTATTTCCCTTCTATGGCAAACATGTATAGAATAAAGCAGGCTTTTACAAAGACAGAATAAATGGGATGAGGAAAACGGTGTCAGCAGCATGTGGCCATTATAGCATATTGATAACAGGCCATATCTCCAAAGATAGATGAGAAGAAGCAAAGTCTCCACACTCCATGGCACACCACCATGGAGTTTTAGGCATACAGTGGTATGAAAACAAAATGTACCAACTGTGCACATAAGACAAGAATTACTTTTCGATACTTACCATGCCAATACATTTGGTATAGATCACACCCCACATCTAAGAAACCTCTTTTTTAATTTCGTTTTGTTTTTCAGTAGACAGAGGCAATTACAGAGACTCACGACTGGCAAAAGTACAAAGAATAAGTGGCTGTGGAGTATTCTTCCTCAAATGAGACCTATAACACAACTCCTACACCCAAGGCTTAGGGAACACTGAAAGAGGGGGCCAGTGAATTGCAAGAGCCAGAGATCCAAGAAGACTGATGCAAAATATTGTCCTCTGGAACTCTTAGTGGCTATAGTTGCCTACTAAGACTACAGAGGAATATACCAGTCAATGTTCCAGCATGGATTAGGAAATGGCTCACATTGCCCAAGACCTACCTGGGGAGCTACAAGCATACTTGGAACTCTATGGCTACCATAGGAAGAGAGTCAGTTTTCTTCAGGGACAACTACTCTAACAGATTGTCTGTGCCTAAGTGGACAGTCCCACAGTTATGTGCATACAGTTAAGAACTAATTGAAACCAGTAGAGGGCTAGAGGGGGGAATAAGAATTACAGAAGACAACATGAATTTGAGATGGGCAAGTCTAGAGTGATTTTAAGGCACCAAAATGGCTGCTCTGGCAAGGATAACATATTCAGCTGGAATGCAGGCATATACCTTTAATTCCACTGGTTGGAATACAAACCTTTAATTCCTCTGGCTGGAATAAAGACAGGCCTTTAGTATACACCTTAATTCCCAAACAATAATGTCTATGTGGTCAGGTGGTGGTGGCACATGCCTTTAATCCCAGCACTTGGGAGGCAGAGGCAGGTAGATTTCTGAGTTTGAGGCCAGCCTGGTCTATAGAGTGAGTTCCAGGATAGCCACAGTTATGCAGAGAAACCCTGTCTCAAAAAACAAAGAAACAAAAACAAAAACAAAACAAAAACAAGTCTCCATGAGGGGCAGATTAGTAACAAATCAGAGAAAGATCTGACATAACAGGCCAGAGATAGGATACACCTAACTCTCAAGACAGGAACGAGGGGCTAATTAAAGAGCAGAGACAGGGAGAGAGGGGAATTCAGTTTGGTTAGGTTCAGTTGAGTTTAGAGTGGTTCACTCTGGAGCTTATAAGTAGCCTTTCCTAGGAGAGCAATTCAGTCAGAAGCCAAAAGAAGCTAAACTGAATCAGTCAGCATAGAGAGAAGTTTGAGCCACAACAACTAACTTGACTCAGCTAGCCAAAGTTCAGAAAGAGCTAGAGAGGCTGAATTTATTCAGCAGTAAGCCTATGTGGCTGAAACATTCTAGGCCTAGGTTTATATTCAGAAGCTGGAAGCTGAATCTTTCTTTCAGGCCTAGGCCTAAGGATAGTTAGATAGAAACTCTCTTGGCTCAGCCCAAGCCATGTTTTTTGTTTTGTTTTGTTTTGTTTTTAAATTGGATATTTTCTTTACTTACATTTCAAATGGTATCCCCTTTCCCAGTTTACCCTCCCCCAAACCCTCTATCCCATTCCCCCTCCCCCTGCTTCTATGAGGGTACTCCCACCCACTCCGACTCCCCGCCCTTCACAGGACCAAGGGCCTCTCCTCCCATTGATGCACAACAAAGCCATCCTCTGCCAGATATGCAGCTGGAGCCATGGTTCCCTCCATGTGTACTCTTTGGTGGGTGGTTTTGTCCCTGGGAGCTCTGGGGGGTCTGGTTGGTTGATATTGTTGTTCCTCCTATGGAGTTGCAAACCCCTTCAGTTCCTCCAGTCCTTTCTCTAACTCCTCAATTGGGGACCTCATGCTCAGTCCAATGGTTAAGCCATATACTTGTATGGCTTGGGTATAGTTCTCATCTTATCCCTTCATGTGAGGAAATAAAACTGACATTTAAAGGCAAGGACATGGATGGAGCTAAAGAAGAGAAAGCTGGACATGATTAAGATTATTAATATGGTTTATATTGAAGTATAAAAGTCTAAAATTTTTAGGAGACTGAGAAAAAACTTTAGAGTCAAATGGAGTTCTAGTTTTCCATAATGGTGGTCCCTTAGATGGGGCAATAATTTTGGTTTTGAATATTAATGTACAACATCACAGAAATGGAATAAGTTATATGGTTGACTTGAAGAATTTTTCACAGTAATGTCCAAGCTGAGCCCTGAAGCAAGGACATTAGAAATCATAACAAATCCACTGGGAGAGACTTCTAGGACAATACCAAAGCCATTGCTTTGGGTCAATTAAGCTTAGTATCAGGCACCATACATTTTTCTACATAGAGCAACAAAGTTCAAAGGGATTATTTATATAACACTGCTTTTAAAGCCTCAAATCCAATTGACTTTCATTTTTTCTTCCTTGTCCTTTCAAAGCTCCCTTTGCTGTACTGTGCAGCATTACTGTTTGTTTTTATTCTCCAATAGCAGAAGTCCTTAAATAAATTCTTAAAAACCAACATACCAACAAATAAATAAATTAAAACTCAATGACTATAAAGAGTACACAGACTAACCTGCTTAATTATTAACAGGTAAACAGAATACACTTCTGAATTATTTATTTAATTGCCTTTAAAGAAAATTATGAATTTAGAATATGTGCCCTTTCTAAGAACTCAAAAAGTAATTATTTAAAAATATTTAAGTCATTTTAATGATATAAAATTAAATACATCAAACAGGCTTAAGTACTTTCACAAATACATAAGAGTAGAATGCAATTTTCAGATTTCAAACATTACTAAAATTCCTTCTCCTGTAACTATCCCTAGTCTCTCATATAATTTATTTCATAAGAGTTGAGCAGAATGAGCATAAGTATTTAGTGCTAAAGTTACATTAAACTGATGAATAAGGGTTTGGAAACAAACATTTAAGAAAGACACGATTATAAAATGGGAGAACATTAAAAAAACTTTGAACTTATAATAAATAAAAATAACAATTAGTAGACAAAATCAGACAAAATCACCACTTTAGATTAGTTAGCAGACTGAAGAATGGCTGCTTCTGGCACAGGGAACACTGATTTCCTAGGAAGATTTTTAACTTGTCTAGTTATTCCGGAAGTAAAAAAACCAAAGTTTTATTTTGATCCATTCTACTTAAGTCCAAGATAGTGTATTGGTATCTCTACTTTGGTAATTGGAGCTTGTATGTTTACTTTTTGCTCCAAACATTTACAATGCCTTCACAGCATATCTTACTTAATCATTTGGGGTGGGCAGTCATAGAGAAAATAAATAAAAACCAAAGACATTTATCAAGACAAAAGTGCATGTAATCATAAAATTTTGTTCTGGTACCTACATGAAAGCATCTTGCCTTTCAAATTTTTCAGAACTCTAAATACTTAAGCCATAGAGACTAGGCTGACTGAAATTGAACCCATAGCATGCAAGTGATGTTCAAAATTACCTTTTGAAGCTATCCTCCTAATAGTGTTCTCTGTTCTTCACGGTGTGTAAAAACAATTTTGCTTCATTTAGTCTTGGGTTAAGGTTAAATATCCTTCTTTTAGGCCAAGTGTACCACAAGTATTTTGAGAGTTAAACCAAAATGGGACATTTAAATCATTACATATTTTAGACCAAAAATGTTCCCCTTTTCATTTCATAACTCTCAGAGAGACCAGGGTCAGAGAAAAGGCTACTTAGTTGTCATTTTTTAAATCTAAAAATTGAATGATGACAGAAAATATATTAGCAGTCCCTCCTTTAGAATCTGTATAGGTATGTCCTTTTACTTATTTCAGACTCACACAAATTCTAGAGGAAGAGAGTATCATCGCTCACAGTTGACTGTGGTAAACAGAGCTAAGAGGTTATATTGTATTACGTCTGTTTATCCACTGGCTTTCTGTAGTACCTTCTTTCTTATGTGTCTTGTCTTTAGGGTTTTGCTTACTCTCTCCCATTTTCCCCTTGTATATTTGTAGCTTGCTAGTATCTGCTTGTTTGCATTTATATGTTGTGAGAAATACAATGAAAGTTAAGTAGACTGAATTTTATAGCTAAATCCTCTAAACCATAAGGATGTGATTTATTTATTTTTGGTATTGGCCTCTGCTCTTCAGGGATCTATTCAGTCTATAAAGACTAATTCACTTGAGGCAAATACTGTGCTAAGGATTGGAGTATAAGCAATCTGCTAAAAGATATTCCTCTACCAGGGTTCTTACCCAGTATGATTATGAAGTTCACTCTTATGGGCCATATATTACACCACATGTAGTTTCTAATTTTTATGAGATGATGTTTTCTGTAGATTCGCTTTTGTATTTAACACAAGTTTACCTCTATACTACAATGGCAGAAGCACTTATAGCAGTTCCCAGGCACATTCATTGGGAGGACTGTAAATTGTTACCAACCTGGTACCATATTTGACCACTGACAGTTGTATACCATTATAAATTTGTCATAGTGCCCCAGATGGAAATATAAGAGACCATCTCAATAATTGTGGAAGCACACAATAAAACTGACCACATAATATCCTTTCTGGAAATTGTTCTGAAGGGACAGATTATCAAATGATGTACATCCTAAAGGTTTGTCATGGAAAAAAATGAATGCACAATCTTATGATAAAACTTATCTGCCATTATTAATTTGTCTGGAGAAATGTACAGAGTATAGGATTTGTCCATTTCTCGAGCCTTAAATCATATCAATAAAGTAAAATATTGAAGTTAAAACCATGGATAGTGAAAGTAGGCAAGTTGTTTCAGGAATACAAATGTGACTACTTCCTTGGCATATCCTGCTCCCTGACAGACAGCTTCCAGAGAATGACCAATCCTTAGCACAGGATTTGCCTCAAGTGAATTAGTCTTTATAGACTGAATAGATCCCTGAAGAGCAGAGGCCAATACCAAAAATAAATAAATCACATCCTTATGGTTTAGAGGATTTAGCTATAAAATTCAGTCTACTTAACTTTCATTGTATTTCTCACAACATATAAATGCAAACAAGCAGATACTAGCAAGCTACAAATATACAAGGGGAAAATGGGAGAGAGTAAGCAAAATCCTAAAGATAAGACACATAAGAAAGAAGGTACTACAGAAAGCCAGTGGATAAACAGACATAATACAACATAACAAAGAATCTTGATAAAGGAAGGTCTTCTATATCCAACATAAAGACATTAAGGGAGTAGTTAAAGTAAAGAATATGAATTTCATATTTTTGAGCCAAAATGTGACTGAGATAAAACTGTAGATAATGTGTTGAATTAAACTAATTAAATTTTCATTTATATGTTTTAAGGTTTGATAATTTCCTATACTTTTTTTTTTGTTTAATTATTTTTTTTTATTTTAGATATTTTCTTTATTTACATGCGAATTTCTCCTTTCCCAGTTTCCCCTCCAAAAAACAAAAAAACAAACAAAAACAAACCCCTGTTGCCTCCCCCCTCCCCATGCCTGCCACCCCGCCCTCTCCCACTTTCTGGCCCTGGCATTCCCCTACACTGGGGCATAGAACCTTCACAGGGCCAAGGTCCTCTCCTCCTATTGATGATCGATTTTGCAATCCTCTACCATACACATGCTGCTTGAACAATCAGACCCCTCTATGTGCAGTCCTTGGTTGGTGGTTGAGACCCTGGGAGCTCCGAGGGTACTAGTTAGTTCATGTTGTTGTTCGTCCTAAGGGGCTACAAACCCCTATGCTCCATTGGTCTTTTCTCTAATTCCTTCACTGGGGACCCTGCACTCAGTTCGATGGATGGCTGTGAGCCTCTACATCTGTGTCAGTAAGATACTGTCAGAGCCTCTCAGGAGATAGCAATATTTAGGCTGGCTTACCCTTCCTTCAGTCTCTGCTCCATAGTTAATCTTCCTATACTTTTTATGTTTAAAAAAATCACCTCTGAATATGTTCTGGTTCAAAATTAATTTCCTTTGCATTCGCCCAGTTTTCAGTCTTTCACCATTTCTTTAAATCCTCCTCTTTACAGACTCTTTCCCTAGAGTAAACAACAGTGACTCTTAACCAGATCTAGTTTTGCTCTTTGCATTTGCCTTTTTCTTTCTGCTAATGTAGAGCCTCTGTGCTAATATAATGCTTCTGTGTTGATCTAAACATGCCATTTCCACATATCATCCTATCTTCTTACGTGTGTGTGTGTGTGTGTGTGTGTGTGTGTGTGTGTGTGTGTGTGTGTTGCCTCTATGAGGTTGACATTAGTTGAGACTGCAGGCTTTGGAATGATTTTTAGCCACCTGAGTCTGACCCACTAACAGTCCTAAGTTTCTTGTTAAATACTGTTATAGTTAAGGTTTCAACTGCTATGATAAAACATGAGCAAAAAACTATTTGGAGAGAGAAAGGTTTATTTCAGCTCATACTCAGGTTAGATTCCCTACTGAGTGAAATCAAAACAGGAACTCAAGCCAGGAACCTGAAGGCAGGAACTGAATCAGAGAACAAGTAGGAGTGCTGATGGTGAGCATGTAGCTCATGGGTTGCTAATCTGTTTTCTCTCCCCCAGGACCACCGGGCCAGGGGTAACACCAACAATGGGCTGGGTCTTCCTACATCCATCACTAATTAAGAAAATATCCCACAGGTTTGCCCACAAGTCAATATGATAACATTTTCAGAACTGTAGTTCCCTTTTCTCACAGAACATGAACCAAGTTACAAAGGAAAAAAAGAAAAAAAATAGGATACAAGGTGCAGGCAGTGACTTTATAAGTATTTGGTCTTGGGAGACAAAAACAAGTACTAATATACTAAATACCCCTAAGGCCTTTCAATACTTTCTTTCTGTACTCTTCCATTACTTTTATCTGTACTATGATGGACTTCTCTTTCATTCATAAGTCATTTACATGTAATTAATTTAGTCACTCACTTTGTTCAGATACACCAACATTTCTCTTTATAGACTATTGGTCAATTTTTAAAATTTTAAAATCTAGGAAAACATACATAAATTAATCTCATGCCTTGTTACCACTAACACTCTTACATAGCCCAACATTCCTAAATTTACATACATAAAACAACAAGAACAACAACAAGAACAAAAAAAAACCCTTTTCCTGTAATTGTTGCATATTATAATATTTATTAGACACTCTGTGGCTTTGAACTTGCTCTTCTAAAAGACTCTTCTTGATAACTCTCTAATAGTTCTCCTTCTCATTATTCAGTTACCAACTGAAACAGCACCAAAGAACTTTACCCTGCTATGTGACTTTTGTTACCCAATTCACTTGTAAGTTTCCTCTCTTCTTTCTAAGTTACTACTACTATTTTTAAAAATCATAAACTCATTCCCTGTCTAGCTCACTATTAGAGATGCCATCTGGCTTGTTTATTGCCTATTCACTTGCCCCTAGATGTCATACCTGGCACATAGTAAGCACTCAAATACCTGAATAATGAATAAATGAATATAGAAAAGTTATTAGGACATTAATATTCAAGTCATAAAAACTTATTAAGCAACTAAAATGCACAAAGTAATTTTTTAGTTAATCTTAGGCTGATGAATGTACTGTCCATAATATGAGAGAAATGTCCAAGATTAATTTGAGGGAAAAAAATAAGAATCCTATAGAATCAGACCCCAAATGACTTGACATATAAAAAGAACAAGCATTATTTCTCTCAATCATCATTCCTTCCATATTCCCCTATCACACTTCTAATATGTCACTACATCCTTTTATGATGCCAAGCAGAATTGTTGAACGAAACTGTAAAAAGAAGTAGCAGTGAAAATCACTTCATACCTTTACTAAAAAATGATAAATCAATTCCCATGAAACATGGAAGACTTGGGGTGTTGTAACATACAAATTCACTTTTTTCTGGGTGTAGAACGCAGATATAATACTTTCCCACAGACTTTATTATGATCCATATGTTTTCAACATCCTGAGAAGTGAGTCTCCTGAGCCATAAAATAGCAACCTTTTTCTGTGAGAGGCCAAATATCAACTGTAGGCTTCTGGGTCACACAGTTTTCTTCTTCATTCCTCAACCACCATGATAGCCTGGGAGTAAAGCCATAGACAAATGAATACGGCTGTATCCTAATATAATTCTGTTTACAAGAAACAAGACCTGGGAAGATCCTCAGACCTTGACTGAACCTATCAGCAAATAAACCAGAAAAAAAAAGGAAGATTTAGAATCAGATTTTAATAAGATGGGGTTCAAGAAAGACCAATTATAGAAACTCAACTTATGTCTTATATACACTGCTTTATATGAAGTATATGTACGTGTGTGTGTGTGTGTGTGTGTGTGTGTGTGTGTGTGTGTGAAAGAGGATGTTATGAGTTACCCAGATCTCTAAGCATATGTTTGTATATGCCACCTAATCCAGCAATCAATTTATGAATTGGTACCACCATTTTCTACTCTCTGTTCTACCTAAAGCATCTGTAGTAAATGCCACTACCAATGAGCTTCATGGAGATTGCAACCCAAGAATTCAGAATAACCAATAAACTGTACTCTACATTCTGCCATCCAATGTGATTTTATCTGTGCTAGCTACATAAATCTATCAACTAGCGTGTCAAAATACAGTTTTTAGCTTCAACTGGGGTCTTGCAGAAATGACAAAGCTATAACATCTAAATGTAAAGTTTATCATTAAAGTTACATCAGCATGTCATACCACAGCATCTTTTAAAATAAAATGAGAAAAACATAAAAAAAAAGATAATATAAGAGTCTGCTTCAGTTGAATTCTGTATTCAGTAAAATAAAACACTTGAGAATCCTAGTAAAGGTAAACCTTGAGATGTTTGAAATATCCATTCTAAATAATGGGATCATTTAGGTAATTGTCTGCTCAAAACAAGGATCAAGCTTTTTGAGGTCATAAAATGCTTGACCTTCCCAGGTATGATGAATGCAAAAAGCTTACCACTAAAGTACACAATAGATGGTAAGATTGTTGAATCTATCTGGAAAATAACATTTCAAAAGCTCCATGCACTAAATGATTCATTAAAGAAATAATTAGAGAGCCTATTTTCCCTAAAATGAAGAAGAATCAAAAATATGATATTTGCAAAAGAGGATGAAGCGTGTACATCTTTCTGTGGAACTTGAATAGTGTTATTAGCTATGCTCTTGCTATGGGGCATTCTTCATGGTGTAGAAAAGCATTTCCAAAAGAACACAGCTTTGCTGATCCTGGGTTCCTGATAATATCCCATGATAGAACAGGAGCTTTCACACACAATCAAACTGACAGTCATTTACTCTGCACTCAGAAAGGCCAAAAGTAGAGTACAAGTCATAAAGCGCCAAAATTAAGGCTAAGTGCAAACCTCTCACCTTCACACCCATTTACATGTAAAAAACAAAAATGCCCTGTACAGTGAGCTGAAGGAGAGAGCAGAATGGGGCTGAAATGATTTATCTACCTCAGCCACAGCTCATCTGCTACCCTGAATAGATTAAAACTAACTTTGCTCAAGAGTTGAGTACGTTTGGTACAATCTGTGTAATCACCCAAGTCTCTACAGTCTTTTATCTCTCTTCTCTTAAATTGCCTCTCTCTCCCTTCCTCCCTCTCTTTTGCTCTATTTTTTCTAAATATAAAATGCATAATGTTATCAGTTACATTAATGATATTATTGTTCAAAAACAGCATATGATTACTGGCATAACAACACAAGTGTGCCATCCACTAAAAACAATGAAGAAAATGGGATTCAAATGAAGTATTAAATACATAAACCATATATATCTTCTATAAGGCAATAATGACACGCAATAACTACAAGCAATTCTAAAGTTGGCATAAATAGTTCAATGAAACTTAGGAAAAGGATAGGTTAGTTTGTATAGACAGCTGTGTCTCATCCTTCTTTCAAACACAGATGTTCAGTATAATTTTGCTAATAAAATGAAATAAGTTGGCATAAAATATTTTTTAAAAGGGACTTTAGAAGGAATACCAGATAGAGACAGATTTTGATGCCTCCAAAGATCCCATGCCCACAAATCCCCAGATAACTGGCATAATATACAAAGATACAATTCCTGAAGCCACTGAAAGCGAGAACAAACAAAGAGCACCCTAGGTTAGTATCTTCCACTCAGTTTAGAAGAGTCTACAGAACAGCTTGGAGATACTGCAGAAAGCTACAGGTCACCTTAGGGCTGCGGGTAGAAGTCATGTGAGCTCTAAGAACCAGTGATGTGTCAAAGACCCTTACAAAACTGCATTTGCCTACTAAGAACATACTAAGAACACATGACTAACATCCAATCCCTAATACCAATGATAACATCAAGCATGAGATCAATCGGGGTGCTCAGTAAACAGAGGAAGATGCTGTATTAAAGGTTGGAAGGAAATGGTTAAGCACCTTTCAAGGACCCAAGAAACAATCATCACTATAGAAAGAGCTCTGCCCAGAACATATGCGAAGTATACACGTGCAGTCCCAGTAATGTGAAGGTGAGTCAGAAGGACCACAGCGGATTAAAGACAAGCCTCGAATACATAGTCAGTTCTATGTCTGCTTTATCTATATACCAAAACAGATTAAATATGAAAAACAAAATTAGTTCCATACTACCTTCATAAGTAGAAAATCATCTATTTCTCAAAATAAGAAAAAATGTTTATACTAATAAAATGCATGCAATACATAAGAGAATATCTTTGCAACACAGGTTAACAAGTAAAAATCTTGTTTAGATAACACAATAACTTAAATGAAATGGGTTATAATTTTAAAAACTATTTTAAATAATTAAAATATTAATGGAAATTAAAGTTGATTAGTCAAAAGAGTATGAATAGATGCTAATCCTTAAAGAAATAAAACTGAAGCACAATATAGATATACTTTAATTCACATCTCTGTCACCCCAAATTTAAAGTTCTGTCAGTACTTATATCTTCAGAAAAGACTAAACAAAGGAAGCTGAGGCACATTTAGTAAACTATTTTCCATTCAAATATGGTGGCTTTCCAACATGCACACAAAGGAATGTTTATAAGAATGCGTCCCATAATACTGACTATAATAAAAACACTAAAAAGAAGGAAATGAAATAAAGGTTGGAAAAGGCAGGAAAGGAAAGTAGGGATGCAGAGGGGAAAGCAGGATGGAAGGGAAAATGGGGGGGGGCAAGGGGAAGAGCGGGAAAAAGGCAATGCAAGAAACAGCACAAGAAAGGAAATGAAAAGCACATGGTATGTCCATCATCTGAACTAGAAAAGTGTAGTTCCATAAGACAGCAGACTCTCCAGAAGCTAAGTGCAGAGGTCAGGCTGTACTGATGACTATGAATGATTATACTACCAAATAAGGTCAAAGTATGTTCACTGAGCCCACCTGTTGCCTTTCTCTTAGTAAGAATTTTCCAAATCATTTATAAAGTATGTGATTCTAAGCAACTCAATATTTGTCTGCACAATATGACTACATAATACATATCTAAAACATTATTTTCAGCTGGGCAAGTACCTGGGGAGGGGGGACGGAGGTTCTGGTGAAGTCTGGCTCTATAGCCATTCCCAGGCCAGCCAATGTTACACAGTAATGCCCTGTCTAATAAATCCTACCACTTTCACTTTGTATAATCATCCTCAAGAAACATATTCTAGGGATATGGGTATTTACTGAGCACTGGACAATTTCTTATATCTTGAAAGCAAATTGGATATTACCATCCTTCCTTCCCATCTGGTTGACTTTCAAATAGTGTCTGCTTTCTGTGACACCAGTGCCAAGCTTAGCTATGAAAAACATGACACCATCAAGAGAAATACAGTAATGCCAAATTTTAAATCTCTATGCTACTTCAAATTGGTGGTTACTCTGCTGAAAATGTTTGCCATTACTATGCTTCCCATTAAAACTTTAAATAATTCATGTTATCCTGTGTGCTTTCTCTTGTACTCACTCCTGGAGCTCCCAAGGATATAAAATAGAAACCTTGAAGTTGTGGAGAGATATGGTTTATATAGCATTCAAGTATATAAAACTGCATGAAGTGTTTACCGACATGTATGTGTCTACAGGCATAAGTAAAACAAAGATAATCAAAATGTGGACTGAAGACATACACAGTAACCTTGAGAAAGCAGTTGTTTTCAGGGGTAAAATGATAGAAATGTAAAGAGCAGGCAATTATTTACACAAGAAGTTATATAAAAAGTATATCAAATGCTACTATTTTAAAAATGTGAGTGATATGTATTTAATATTTATTGTTTAATTCTGTCTTTATATATTCTTGAAATATTTCAGAAAAAAATTACAAGTGTTGTGTTTTCAAAGCTTTGTGTAGGCACATCACTCTAAATCCCAGAATATGTGGTTACTGTTAGATCTGCTCCCAGTTTCCATTCACAATCATCTGCCTGCAGTAAAGTATCATTTAAAGAAAACAGGTCAGTGTCAGATACCCTTTTCATGGCAGCCTATCACTAATCCTCAAGAAATTAGGAAAGCAAGTACAAAACACACATGAAAATAGCAAAGAAAAGAAACAATAAGAGATTGAAATATAAATGAGAGAACGAATCAACGAACTTCATAACCTAAGTGAAAGAGCAAATTCCTCTCCATAGCCACCTTATCAAGACCATGCCATGGAGAAAAAGAACCTGAACAACAAACAACAGACAGAAGGAACATTGAGGCCATAATAAGAAAAGCCTAGTCTTGTGTACTTCTCTACTGGTTTCCACCAAACATATAGAACATATAGAACAAGACCAATACCAATACTATTTAGATTAGTCCAAATACTGCAGAGGCAGGTAACTGGGTATTGGTAACTGACGGTCAAGGAAAGAATTTTGTTTAAAATAAAAGTATAACTGTAATCAATTCACAGACAATAATGAAAACCATGGGAATGACTAAGATCAATAAGAAACTAGGATAGAAGGTAAGAGGTTAAAGAAAAGAAATAAAGCGGTTAGAGACTGGGGGACACCTGGGTTGTTTCCAGTTTCTGGCTATTATTAATAAGGCTGCTATGACATGGTGGAGCATGTGTCCTTGTGATATGGTGGAGCATCTTTTGGGTATATTCATTCCCAGGAGTGATATAGCTGGGTCTTCAGATAGATATATTTCCAATTTTCTGAGGAACCACCAGATTGATTTCCAGAGTAGTTGTGCCAGTTTGTAATCAAAATGTGGTACATTCATACAATGGAATACTACTCAGTTATTAAAAATCAGGCAAAAAATTTGCAAACAAATTGATGGAACTAAAATATCATCCTGAGTGAGGTAACACAGACCCAAAAGGATATAGATGGTATATACTCACTGATAAGTGGATATCAGCCAAAAATTTTAGAATACCCATGATACAATTCACAGACCACATGAAGCTTAACAAGAAGTAAGGATGAAGTGTGGATGCGTCAGTCCCACTTAGGAGGGGGAAAAATATAATCACAGGAGGCAGAGGGAGGAAGGGCCCTGAGTGGGAAATGAGATGGGGAGGGAATCACTAGCAAGTCTCAGACACCAGGGATGCAAGAGGTTCCCAGGATCCAGTGGGGGTAACATTAGCTAAAATGCTCAACAGCAGGGAGACAGAACCTGAAGAGACCACCTCCAGTAGATAAACATGCCCCCCAGCCACCCATCTCAAAATTTTTAACCCAGAATTGTTCCTGTCTAAAGGAAATGTAGGAATAAAAAATGGAGCAGAGACAGAAGGAAAAGACATCCAGAGATTGCCCCATCTTGGGACCCATCCTAGGCACAGGCACCAAACCCCACTCTATTCTTGATGCCAAGATGTGTTTGAAGACAAGAGCCTGGCATGGCTGTTCCCTGAGAGGCTCTGTCAGCACCTGACAGCCAAATGCAGATGCTTACACTCAACCAATAGACTGAGCCCAGGGAACCCTATGAAAGAGTTAGGGGGAGAATTGAAGGAGCTGAGGGGGATGGCAACACCATAGGAAGAACAACAATATCACTAACCAGACCCCTCAGAGCTCCCAGGGACTAAGCCACCAACCAAAGTGCAAACATGGTCCATGCCCTCCCACAACTACATATGTACTAGAGGACTTCCATGTTTGGCCTCAGAAGGAGGGGAGGCATGAGAGGGAGGATACTAGAGGGGTGAGGTGGGAGTGAGTAAGTGGGTGGGTATGAGTTGAGGAGCATACTCTTAGAGGCAAGGGGGAGGGGCTGGAGGTGGTGAGCTTGTGGAGGGGGGCATGAATGGGGACATTTGAAATTTAAATAAAATAATTAATATTAAAAATAAAATAAAGAGGTTAGAGACAAGGAAGGAAAGTGATAAAGGATGAAATTCTACTCATTGAGTACACATAGATGAACTCTAGATGTTATAATCTATATTAGTTTCCATGAAATATTAATGGCCATTTATCTTCTCATTCGTAAAATCTTTAACATCTTTGTTATTCTCAAAAAGAGCTATATTCTCTCAGAAATATTGCTCAAATATTTATATTCTTTCCTAATAATTTCCCAAGTAGATGATTTCTATTTATTTTCTTGACTTGAAACATGGGAACTATGCTGGAGCAGGAAATGGACAGTTGAGGGAGGTTTGGTCTTTCTTATAGGGAAAGGAGATTCAAATCTGAATGTCAGTTTTCTACCATGTACCATGGGCCCAACTATTCCTATTAGTTAATAAATATCTCTGTAATATATTCTATATAGTCAAAAATGGGGGTCTTAGGAGGTATTGTTGCTGCTGTTGTTGTTTGTTTTGTTGTTTTTAAGAGCTATGTTTCAAACATAAAAAGGCAAAGAACAGTAAACACAAACATCCAGAGATAATTGACACTACTGTGAAGTTAAAAAAAAAAAAAAAAAAACTGAAACAATCATCCTCAACTATACATTAACAGGACTTTGTGTATGTTTAATGTACCTAACATATAATCTTCCTGAGTCATTTGATGACGTCTATTTTGTTAGACTTTAATAAAACAGACTCTTGTGCATATCTCCTAATCCCTGATAACTACTAACCTACTCTTTACTTCCACAATCAACCAGCACATATCCCACCTCTGAATGTGGTCATTTCTAAATGTGTTGCTTTTCTTCCTGTGCCTGACTTATTTAGTGCATATTTGTTAGGTCCTTCTATAGAAATTACAGAATTCCACACTTTTTAATGTCTGAATACTATTTTATATATATATATATATACATATATATACATATATATGTATAAAAAGAAAAAATATATATGTATATATATGCGATAAAAAGAAAATATTTGTCAAAGTAAGATCCTTTTGCTGGAAGACTGAATCTGCCATTTAGTTGGGTGGTTAAAATGTATTCATATTTTTATATATATATATAAATTGGTTTTTTGAGACAGGGTTTTTCTGTGTAGCTCTGGCTGTCCTGGAACTCACTCTGTAGACCAAGTTGGCCTCAAACTCAGAAATCTCACTGCCTCTACCTCCCAAGTGCTGGGATTAAAGGCATGCACCATCACTGCCCAGCCTGGCCCTTTATTTTTAAAAGGTATAAAAACCAGCTTGGCTTCCCAGAAGTGTATGGATTAAATTTCAATATGATTTGAAACACATCGAATTACATCAGAATACATTCCAGAAAAGAAAGCTGCTACAATTAAAATGGGTTATTAACAAGAAACTCTAGGAAACCTTGAAAATTAGATATAAAAAGAAAGAAACAATTAAGAGACACTTGAAAATGATCAACAATTCTATGTGTTAACACTAATTTTAAAG
The DNA here is from genome assembly GCF_008632895.1 of Mastomys coucha. Classification (NCBI taxonomy): domain Eukaryota; kingdom Metazoa; phylum Chordata; class Mammalia; order Rodentia; family Muridae; genus Mastomys; species Mastomys coucha. The sequence continues at coordinate 40,767,632 of NW_022196894.1, read as the reverse complement.
GGCTGTTGAAATTAGTTATAAAGAGAAACAAAGTCAGGCTCTAAAAATCCAAAAGATTATGAATAAAATGCAGATTTAGACATAAGAATATGAGTACAGCCCAAATGAAATCTCTAAATTTCATTTGCTTGATCACGCCTCACAAGACAAATGGGAAATGCGATAAAAAGAAAATATTTGTCAAAGTAAAATCCTTTTGCTGGAAGACTGAATCTGCCATTTAGTTGGGTGGTTAATATGTATTCATACTTTTATCTCACATTCTCCCAAATTGCCTTTTGCCCTTATACAGTAATACTGTAACATAACCTTTCTATGAAACAAATACTAGCAGGAACAACAACAAAAAAAGAATAAATAAAATACTCAAAGACTATAATTCTCCATAGCTGTAATGTTAGAATAGAGACCTTCAATTTCTGTTCATTCTATAATTTCTTGTTTTTACTGTATATATAACATAAACATATACTGCTTGAAGAACCAAAGCAGAGATTGTATGATGCCACAGAAAACTTCATATTAGACAATTAATGAATCTCAGACAATTAATGAATCTCAGACAATTCTCACGCTCATTTTGTTTGGAATGATGTAATTTCACCTGAGACCAGTTCTGGTTAGTTTGTCAACTTGACAGAACCTATAATCATCTGCTAGTAATGTCAGTGAGAGACTGTCTATATCAGATTAACCTATGGGGACGTCTAGGCTGGGTTTATTGTTTTAACTGATATATAAAGACGCTTTATATAAAGTGGGTAGCACCAAGCCCTGGTCTGATGCTGTAGGCTGTATAAGCATCAAGAAAACTGAGCACTAAATTTGCAAGCATTTGTTTCTGCATGCTCTTACTTATTGGTGTGATGTTTTCAGTTCGTGTTGCAGTGACTTCCTTGTTATGGTAACCATGTATGTTAAAACCATGTGTATCCCCAAGTTTCTTTCTGTCACAGTATTTTATCACAGTAACAAAAATAAAAGCAGTGCAAATATTCTTCTTTATATAAAATGTAATCATTCAATTATGATTGAAAACAATTTACCACTAAGTTATTTAAGTTCAAAATTAATCCTTCCAAAATCATTCTGTCAAGAAGAGTAGATAGAAACTTCTTGTCTAAATAGTTAAGAGCAACAAAAAAATCATTAAAGAACTAGATGTTTCTTTTGTAGCAGGACTTAAAAATATTTAATCAGCCTTGGTGATTTATATTACCACACTACTTGAATATGACCCAACTATAATCTGATACAAGTCACAAAAGACCAAAAAGAAAAAAAAAGTCACACACTGTGAACTAGAAAAAAGTTATTGTTATATTAAAATTGTCAAGCAACTTCTAAAGTAGATCAATTGCTTTCATAATATCCTCAGAACAAAATGTTCTAAGGACAGATCTGATAGGAAGAGCCAAAAAATTGGAAAACATTCACTACCAATTTACTGCAGTCACCCATAAACTATTACAAGAACATTATGTATCAGGGTTCAAGCCAGCAAGCTAGTAAGGAAGGCTGCCCTGGTGTCTTTTCATTTTACTTTAATACCACCAAACCATTAATAACTCTTAAGAGACTTACATTGAAGTAATCTTATCATGTAATCAATATTTCAAACATTCAAGTTTTCTGAGGTGAGCTCTGTTTCTTTTTTGTTTCCTCCTAGTCGATGTCATTCCACTTTTACAAATGTCATCATTTTTTTTTCTGTTTTTCTTGTCCAAATCATGCTTTCATCTTGGAAAAGTATCAATCTAACTAGTGCTAATTGCAATAGTTAATGAGTGCCAAGACATCCAGCACCCTTGGCCTCATTGCTACTTCATGTGTCTCTGTTCATAAGGAGATCAAAGAACAAAAGATGCAAAGCAAGATCATTTAAAAAGTGAGATGCCATATACATACATACATATACATATATATTTATATATATATTTATATGTATATATAATTTGTCTGTTTGCTCTTTATAAACTTTGAAAACACAAAAATCCTGATAAAACTATTTTCTTTGTATCTCAATTATTTTCTTTTATATCCTGGGTAATTTTGACTTTGAAAATGTTATAACACAACCTTTTCCTCTCATTTACAGGACTGGAATAGTACACTGATTAACCCAATGATCTATACTTTTAGCTCAGCAGTCACTATTTCCCTTGCTGGCAGGAATTCCTGGCAAATGAGATATCTTTCTGTCTCCTTAAGTGAAATATATTTGTAGATATAAACTTCATACAAAATAACAAATCCCCCAATTTTTTGCACATATGAATCAGTAATTGTTCAATCTTTGGTTGATAATGCTAGGTGTCCCCCAAAATTTTTTACGAATAAACAGAATTAAATTGGAGTAAAATTACTGGGCTACAAAAGTCATTGAACTAAATATTTCTTACCAGTATAAAACTAAAATGTATAATTTATAGCTCTAGCTAATAAGAAACATTTATATATTTGAAGAATTACATAGTATATGTGTACATGCATGTGGATTAATACACAGATGGCACATACATGAATTCATGTTTATACATGTACATATCTAATCTAACCAAGATAAATAGATCATATATACCTACATAGATCAGTGGAGTGACAGACAAATAGTACCTTTCTAATTTAGACTGATAATATCCATACACTGTACTTCATTATCACTGTATTCCCAAATTTCAGTATAATATATATAAAGCATGGCATGTACTCACCATATATATGTTAAAGTAATTAGAAACATAATTCAAATTCAATAGTTCAAAGTTTCAGAATCCTTAAAATGCATTCATGGGAGAGCACTATGAAAATATGTTCTTTCACTTCCCCAACAGTTAACTCAGTTTACATTGCCTATTTCCATGACAATATATTATGCTATATTTATACTTCTGCATCCACTCTAATGAAAGCTTCTATATCAAAGTGTTATTTTTATTGTGTTTCTTGAAAAATGGTGATGGCCTAGTTGAAAATGTCTTCACTTACCTATCATGTTGAAAGAACATATGTTTACTTAAACACAAACTACATCTTATTTTCATTTCCCACTCTCTTAAATAGATGACCTATAATACCCCTGTTTTATGTTTTTTCCCATAACTCTCATGTGAAATTTATCACACGTCAATCCAGTTTCCATTAAAATAATAAGCAATGGATCCACCTGCAATCGTGTGTTGGGCATCTGAGAGCATAACCCAGCAGAAGCAGAAACCAGCACAGGGAGCCTCTCCATTTCTGCTCATGCTCTCTTCTTAGATCAGAACTACTAGCCATAGCACCATTAGGCAGGTAGATTTCTGAGTTCGAGGCCAGCCTGGTCTACAGAGTGAGTTCCAGGACAGGCAGGGCTACACAGAGAAACACTGTCTCAAAAACAAAACAAAACAAAACAAAACAAAAGACCAAACAGGGTTTAACTGGAATATCTTTTTCCTCCTCACGCCCTTACTGGTGACAACAAATTTTCAAGTTTGCAAGTGTGACAGTGTAATAAGAGCTTGTTTTGTCTTCTCTTGTCTTGTTTTGTTTCTCCAGAATCCATGACATGATGCTTAAGTCAATATTTTAATGAGAATAAAATCAAATACAAAAACAAAACAAAAAAGACACAGACCAGAAAAGACACAGGAATCGGTGTTTGTTTCACATGAACAGACACTGACTTAGACAACACACTGTGAGTTCCACTGCAGCAACTTTCTCATTTGCTGCTAAGGTTCCTAGCAGAAAAGGACCTAGAGAACTATGTTGTCTACAGGAAAATCGCAAGAACATATTTATGGAATTGTCACAATCATCTAATAGTTAGACCTAGGTCCTAACAAAAACAAGCAGTTTCAATGGTGGCAACATTCTCTGTCTCTCTACTTCTGGATCTTTTCTAATCAAAATCATAAAATGGCCACAGATGAGCAGAATTGGCAATCAACGTGTCAATAGAATGCTCTTACAGTATACATGGGGCCAGAAGACATTGTTCAGTGGGAGAGTGCTTGCATAATACAAAAATACCCCAAGAGCAATCCACAGCACTGAACTTGTACTTAACAAATGTGGTTTCCTCGACAGAGGGGATAATGTGAGAAGTAGAGTCACAAGACAACAACCTCTGAAAACTAGGCTTGTTGAGTAACTGCTTGCATGGAAATAAATAAAAACTCAAGATAAAAAAAATTGGGGGAAAAATTTACTTAAAAGTGTGACAATCTTAATGTTGAGGAGGAATACTCAAAAATTACTAAAAATCCCCACAGTCTTCTTTACCAGTGAATATAAATGATCAACAGTGACAATAATTTCCTTTTTTGGAAGAAACCTATGAAAACATTGAGTATTTTGTGAAAGGTCATTTCTATTACTAATAAACAGGCACTCAGAGTGAAAACAAATGAGAGAAAGAAACAAATATGCACACATATGGCCTATGCTTGAAGCTCTGAACCAATAGTGACAGTGCAAACCCCAGTTATGTTAATAGGTTTTTTCAATTTTCACTATCAAATAGAGGTAAGGAGCTACAGTGAAGAGGGACAGATAAATAAAAATAAATAAATAAATAAATAAATAAATAAATAAAAAGTTCCTGTGCTACCCAGGTATGATAACTTCAAATTTTAATCTGGGTAGAAAGCAGTGTAAAAGAGACTGAGAAATTTAACAGAGAAATTTAAACAGAGTAACATGACTTCTACATTTCTATGTAAGAATATACTATGTAATAATATAAGGATCAAGTGTATAGCAGTAAAAATGTATGTGAACAATGATAGACTAAAACCTAATATAAGAATGAACTAAGCTTAAAAAGAAAAATAAAATAAATAGTTCAGTTGAAAATGGTGAAGCATCACTAACAGAAAGAAAAAAAACATAAATGTTCAAAGCCATGAAAATCCTTAGCTGTATCAACATACCACTTTACTAGAGTGGCAATTTTTTTTAAAAAAATTAACTATTATTTGTGATCGGTGATGTTACAAAAAGCAGATACAGCATGTTGACTGGAAAAAGATAAAAACAACTTTCAAAACTTTTGATAAACCTTTTCAGGTCCTTTGAGCTGAGAATCTTCATTCTCCTCTATTCCAATTATTCTTAGATTTGGTCTTTTGATAACAGTAAATTATACTAGCAGAAATGTGTGCTATAGATATTTAGTTTGATTCTGCTTCATAGAGTCATTTCCCACCTAACAACAGAGCCCAGCCCAGTTTGCAGAAGTACCTCCATAGGCAATCTTGCTACTGGGTGATCATCATAGAGTCTTTATACAGACCTCCCTGGAACAGGTTACTCAATTGACAAGGAGGGGTGTACAAGCGAGGGTTCGGAGAAATGAAAGGATGGGTAAATTATGTAACTATACTATAAGCTCGAAAATAAAAGAAATTATTTTAAAAAGAGGCATGGTGAACGCGGGGTTTATGAAGCTGCGGCCATCACAACAAAGAGACTTGGGCATCAGCTTTATGTAAATATATACTATAAAATAATAATCACCACAGTACAGAAATTATACAAATTAGTGGAATCATTGGTTTTTCTCTCAAATATCATATGTTATATGTGACTATCTCTGCTATGCTTTCATGACTGGCATTAGTAGGTGTATTCCCACCAGGATCACCACAAGGACAAGAAAAGTACATTGGCCTTCAAAGTTAGGAAAAATAAAATTTCACTAAGTAACAAGGAATGTTTTAGTTTCATCACCTTTACATATGTGACCCCTTCTCTATTGACAGTTTTTAGTTCTCTGAGGATTTCGTATAGTATGAAAATATATTGTGAAAAAAAAATCTATCCCCACCTCTATCAGTCTCAGATCCTCACAACACATCCCCTTCCCAAGTTTCTGATTTTCAATTCCATGACCCACTGATCCCAGTCAATGTTGCCTGTATGAACATGGGTGTTGAGTATATACCAGCGAGTCTACCCACCTCAAATTTAACTGCCCCCACCATGTACCATCAATGGCCAAAGTTCCTAAGCTACTGTGGGGTCATGTGAGCCTCTCCTTGTATTCTAGAATTTGTACTGTCTTATGCATTTTCCAACCCATCTTCCATAATATCCTCCCCTCGTTCTTGGGGACAGGGTTGATGAAGACATGCCATTTATGGCTGAAAACTCCCAGTTGCTTATTGTTGTAATTTTGACTGGTTATCAGTCTCTGACACTGTAAGAAGATACTTCTCTGAACAAGGTTAAAAAAAGTCAGGGAAGAGGGGCTTCCTGACCCTCTTATCCATTATTCCTTGAGCCTTAGATGGGGCACATGAATGCCCTACTTCAGACTAAGCACTTAACCATCATTTACTCTCAATGTCTTGGGCAGTCTTGTGTCTCCATTCACCACCTTTTATTGGTAAGAAAAGGTTATCCTATTCAGACTGACAACTATCTGTATATGAGCTTAAACATTAGAGTTTGGAAGGCAGTTTTGTACTGTGTCAACCTACTTAACCCACAATTTTAAGTCCCCCTGCTAAGACCTCAGACTTCCTCAAGTTTTAAGTTTTTAACTGGTTTTGTAGTTTCAGACATGCATACAGTCTTCTGGAATATCCCAAGCATATCATACAGCACTTGCTTCCCTATAAGTCATGCCACAATTGCTGCAGTGGGCGTGTCCTCCCTGGAATGTTAGGATTATAGATTGTAAAGATTCTAGGTAGACCATTAAGGTCATTTCTCTCTCAGCAGCCTGCACTGCATGTTCTGGCACTATGATTGCATTATTGACATGTAATCAAAAAATCAAAACAAAATTATACAAAACATAAAACACACAATTAGGGGTAGAGAATGTTTTAGTAACAACAGAAATACAAAAGAGAGATTAATTTCAGCCCATATGGATTCGTTACTTTGATTTTAAACTGAGTATTCATCTGTGCTTTCTAGAATTCATGTTTCATGTGGAAGGTTAATGTTGTGATTTTAGACTATACAAGGAAATAATATCTACCTGTATCATACTTTTCCTTTATGATAAGCATTTTATTTATTTTTCTACTATCAGAAAGTTATGTATATCATCTAAATTTATCTGTTTTTTTCTAGCTTTCATGTATGTCCCCAAAACATAGACGTACAAGGAAACTGTTAGAGAACAGGAGGAGCTTTGCACTCAAGGTTGCCACAAACAATAACAGTCAATAATCTTGCCATTTTAAGAGAGAGTAAGCTGAGTAAAAAATACCCTATTTCAGAAGGAACATAAAAATGGACTTTGAGATATGTTAAGCTCATAGTGTCTTTGGAGAATTCACCTAAATTCAAGCAGTGATTATCTGAAACCAGTGATTTATACTGAAAAATGACTAGAGCTATAGATCTGGATATCATTAAAATATACTAGGGCTAAAAATGAAATAAGTGAACATAATTACCAATAGGTAAAGTAGGGAGTGAAAGCAAAAAGAAAAATAAAAGATTTCAGAAAATGAGAAGAATCGATATTTTAAGAGGAGAAGATGTACAAAGGAAGAGAGTAATAGAGAGTTGAGAAGAACACCAAGCTTCTTATACTCCAGGAGAATATATAAAAGAAGACGGGTATCAAAATGCCATAACATTTGACATACACAATAAGGTCAAGAAGAAAGAGGAGGCATAGGAAGGAAGGAAGAAGGGAAGGAGGAAGATGAGAAGGGGTGAGAGGAGGTAATTTTATGGTTTGGAGAAGTAAGTCAGTTTTCAGTGGACTCAAAGAAGGAAAAACTGTTTCTGAAATTTTGAGAAGGAACAAAAGAAGAAAGTAGTATCAAGACCAATCTTCAAAGTAGATTTTTTTTTATTTTATTTTTTTGCAATATAAATTGGAAATGTGTATATAGGAGACAGGAAAGGAAGACAGATGTATATTTATTTATTCATGCAAGTTAAAAGGACAAGCAAAGAGAGTAAACGTTGACTATGTTGGAAAGAAAAAGAACACAGAGCAAAACCAATGTTGTTGGAAGAACAGGTTCTAAATTAGCAAAAACTTAGATGTTTTATGGCATTCAAGTTCATTTGGTATATTTCACATAAAAATTTCCTAAACTGCTGGGTGGTGGTGGCGCACGCCTTTAATCCCAGCACTTAGGAGGCAGAGGCAGGTGGATTTCTGAGT
>NW_022196894.1:40739040-40759363 GCF_008632895.1 Mastomys coucha | reverse complement strand
AAAAAAAAAAAAAAAAAAAAAAAAAATCCTAAACTTTTCCTTTAGTGTTATGCTTTAATTTTATGAAATACAATCTCCCTTATTCAAAATGAGTAAGTACTAGCTGGAGTGGTGAATTGAATATCCTTGGTCCAGGGAATGGTACTATTAGGAGGTGTGGCCTTGTTGGAGTAGGTGTGGCCTTGTTGAAATAGGTGTGTCACTGTGGGGGTAGGCTTTTAGACCCTCACCCTAGCTGCCTGGAAGCCACTGTTCTTCTAGCAGCCTTCAGATGAACATGTAGAACTCTCAGCTCCTCCTGCTGCATGCCTCCCTGGGTGCTGCCATGCCTTGATGATAATGGACTGAACCTCTGAACTTGTGAGCCAGTCCCAATGAAATGCTTTTTATAAGAGTTGCTTTGGTCATGGTGTTTGTGCACAGCAGTAAAATCCTGACAAAGACAGCTGTAAAGTTAGTGATCAAATACATACAGGCAAAGTATTTCCAGGTATTCAGATAATTGGTGATATTTTACATGATTTGATAGAAACTAACAATCAGAAAGACAATATGCAAAATGAAGATTTTGACAAAGTTAAATGTCTCTAAGTTTTTCACATCAGCAAAAATCAGATTAAATGGTAAAGATATCAAATGTTTCCAGAAGAAGAAATAATTTCAGTTCAGTAGATAGAAGAAACTTGTACTACACTAATATCCAAGCTCTAAAGAGAAGTACCAGGCTATTAAAACATATTGCAGATTAGATGTGTTACTACTTGGTTATATATATATCTACTGACATCAGAGTGACCACTTGGGGCAAGAACTGGAGACACAGATGAATGACCTTCCCTTACCTGGACCCCTGAGATCTCTCAAACACTGGACCACCAACCAGGCAGCATACTATACCAGATGATATGAGGCCCCCAACACATATACAGCAGAGTACTGCTGGGTCTGGGTTCAGTCGAGAAGATGCACCTAACCCTCAAGAGACTGGAGGACCCCCCTGGGGGGGGGAGTTTAGAGTTCTGGCTGGGTGGGAGGTGGGGGTGGTAACATCCTCATAGAGACAGGGGGTGGCGATGTGGAACAGTCGGAGGATGGACCGAGAGAGGGATAATATCTGGAGTTTTAAATTAAATAAATAAATAAGTAAATAAACAAAAACAAACAAACAAACAAAACAAAGAAAAAAGAACAAAATGGTTCCAAGAATGCAGAAAGCAAAGCAGAGGACAGTACATGTGAGTGTAGACAGGAGCCAAGAAAGATTTTTCCTTACGTCCAGAGTCATGTTCATTGTTCTGCAGTCTCTGGACTAATTTGCCTCGTATATACTAGAGTAAAATGTATTAATGAAAACACATGTATAGAACATTATGCAATGTAAGACACAATAAGTACATGAAACAAAGCAAATTACAGTAAATCCACATCCATCATCACAGATAATTTTCCTCAAAGTAGTGTCTACTTAGTGGTTAAAATAACTAAACAGTCATGTATGAACAGACTGGCTTTCAAATACACATAGAGTTTCTAAAATAACAAACCAAAGCATCAAGAAATTTAATTCACAAAATATCCAGGGCTAAAGTTAGGGAGTGTTATTAGCAACCAAACAATACTTGGAAAGAAACAGGTAGCAGATAAGTAGAATAAGAAAACAAATAAGATGCATATACTATAAAAATGTGAGCATCCTTCAAGTTAATCAAACTGAAATGGTAATACTATGGAGATCTTTCAAATACAGACTGATAAATGTGACTAATTATAGGATAGTCACATATCTCTTGCCAAAAGTTTTAGAGGCAACATCTATAAAATTGGAAAGTAAATGAAGATCTACTTCAAAAGTATTTTATAAATATGTCTCCCAAATCAAAACACCTGAGATAGGGAAGAAAAGAAGAAAGGGGTGGAGAGGGCGAAGAAGCAGAAAACAACTTGAAAGCTGATTAAACTTTAGAAACCTGGCTCTGTTAATTCTGTCAAACCTTGCCACCTAAGACACCAAGTAATTTTCTTCTAATGAAAACTAGATACAACTTTCTCAAAAAATTACACTTTTAAAAAGTATAAGTGTCTTGATCACTACAATATTTCCATATAGTATTGAGTGACAAGATTATATGTAAGAGTAATTTTTAATCATATTAAACCACAACAATGTTGATTTTAAGCAACTGTCCTCCACTCAACATGTGTGTGCATGTGTGTGTGCCCATGCATGTCAATGTTGAGTATACACGTGTGTGTGCATGCACACTGTCAGGTCACTACATGGATGATTAATTTTTGCCAACAATAGAATTCAATTTCTTGAGACTAAACTCAAGATCCTAATAACAATAGAGCCACTGTCTTTCCAAGGTCCCAATGCTGGCACTGGGTCCTTGAAACCATCAGATACTCTGCACCATGCTGTGCAGTAGGACTTGGAGACATGAACTCTTTTGGTAACTGACCACTTCTTGCAAGACTACATCATAGGGTTCCTGGTGGGCAAAAGCAGTCAGTCAGAACAAAAAAAGAAAGAAAGAAAATCTTTGCTTCCTGCATGTAGTCAAAGAAGAACTAAGAGCTTTTATTTAGTCCCAGACTAGATCTTTACTTTTCCCTGATCCCAACACACACATACACACAAACACACACACACACACACACACACACACACATACACACACACGCACACACACACGCACACACACCACACCACTGTGTTAGTTTTAACAATCCATCATTTGGTCTTCTGTGTTTACCAATCAAAAGACCCCACAATATTTTTCTCTATTACCAAAAACTGTTACTTTTAAAATGTAAAGACACTAAAAAGCAACACTAGTATCTTTTCTAAATTCACCTCTTCTCACACAAAGACAAACTAGAAGAACTGCCTTCTAAAGTTCTGAAACACAGTATTTCTACTTAGTGTAAAGTTAACCTCTTTGAAAAACCAAGCATTAATGTTTTTGAATAACTGCTTAATACAATATACTATGAATGAAAATCAATTCACTTATTCTAATATTTTAATATTTGTATTGATTAAATTTTTCTACTAAGTTAAAGTTTTCATAACAATACTTACACATGAATTCTGGCAAATGTCTAAGTATTTCTATTTAAAAATTCCCAAATAACATATTGGCTGGAAAGACAAGATTTTTTTTTCAGCATCAACCCACATGATGGTTCAAAACACATTGCTAACTATGGTCCCAGAAATTCTGACATCTTCTTATGACTAATATCAGTACTGGCAACATATACAGTACACATACATACATGCAGACAGAACACTCACCCACATAGAATAAAATAAATAAATCTTAAGACAATCCCCAAATGGAAGAAGATGAGCAATGCAAACAGATTTTATCTTGCTGAAACAAAACAAACTTCTCTGTTCTTTTACTAAAGGGAATGTAGTCATTTACACTTATGTTCAAATACCATGTCATTGATAGAATAAATAAAAGAGCTGAGGATGAGCACTATTTAATTAGGTGCTTATATTGATAGTCTTCCCTTTCCTATTCAATAATTTAGTCAACAAAATCTTCCCAGGTGCCTAGTAACTATCAAGGTAATGATGATATTCACAAAGTTCTTCATAGTGTTAAATTATCCCTTTAACTCAAAGTTCAATGTCCAAATGATTTAACTGTATCATATGGTACATCATAGAATCATGTTGTATTCTAAGCAAATGAAAGAAATTTATGTTTATATTTCAAGATACATGAAAATATTATCCAATACTCTAAATTACACTACTTCCACTCTCTGAATAATGCAGGCTGTAAAACTGGAGTCTATCTCACAAACTATGTTTTCTCACTTATCGCTACAGCCAAGGCTACAAAAATTAATAGCTTTATTTCCTATAATAATTAATATGGAACACAGTAATTATTATGCAAGTTCCTTGTGCCAATATCCTTTTAAATTCCAAGTTCTACACTAGTATCAGGAGTATATATTTAAAATATAAATTGAAAAAAGCTGTTTTACCTAGTTAAAACATAAAAATTTAGAAATATATCCAAAAACAGTATTTTTAAATAAGATAAACTAAATCAATTGCAGAAATTCATACAATGTTATGTGAAAAAAATATGTAAATATAAAAAATAAAGAGCAAGACAGGAACCATATATGTTTAGAAAATAACAAATTATGTAATACTGCTAGATATAAATAGATGATAAAATTGAAAATTTAAGAATCTAAGAACTTCAAAAACTAACCTTATAAATGGAAATTTTAACAGACCAGTAGTATAAAACACTAAAAATTACAAAACTTTTCAGAAGTAGATTTTAAATGATACCTACAAATTTTCTATTTCAACAAATAAATGGTATATATACATTTGTCATGTACAAAAATATTAACATTCATGTGTGTATATGTATTGTGTACTATAATTTATTAAATGTACATATATATGTATATTTATATATATGTATGTGTATATATATATATATATATATGAATTACCGTCGACAAACTTCTAGGAATATCTGTTAAAGATTCTCTACTTGAGGTTAATTTGAAATGGAGATGCTTGGCAGATTTCTGAGTTCAAGGCCAGCCTGGTCTACAGAGTAAGTTCCAGGACAGCCAGAGCTAAACAGAGAAACCCTGTCTCAAAAAACCAAAAAGAAAGAAAGAAAGAAAGAAAGAAAGAAAGAAAGAAAGAAAGAAAGAAAGAAAGAAAGAAAGAAAGAAAGAAGAAATCAGAAGGAGCTCAGAAAGGATGAGTGGATTCAGCAGTAAGTCTCAGAGGCTGAAAACACTGTAGACCTAAATTAGATAATATTGAGACTGGAAGCTGCTAGGACGAGGCCTAGGTTAGCAGGTGGAAGCAGACGACAATTACTACGGAAGAGTAAAGGTTACACTTACAGTCCAAGAGGGCCAAAAAGAGGGCACTGAAGGATGTTGGGATAGTGACAGAAATAGAAATTAAAGAAGGTGGACAGACAGACTAAACAATAAATATACTAATCTGTTAAAAAAAAAAAAGAAATAGAGATGTTTATCTGAAATGTGAATGGGACCAATTCATGAACTAGGTTATTGACTAAATACAAAGAAGAATCTAAGCTGAATATAAGTGTTCTTCTATATGCAATGTGACCAGTTGCCTCGAGCTCTTACCATAACTTCTCTATGATGGATGACATCCTTTAACTGTGAGTTGCTTCGTTAGGGAATTCTGAAGCAACAATAGAAAATAAAACAATAGAAAATAAACACATATGTTTATCTTTGATATACATTGGAACACTCTATATCCATTTTTCAAGGCTATATTTTTAAGAATAGCTGTCATGTTGAAAACAGACTTCTTTAATTGAATCCCTTGATTGTTCTAAAATTTTGTATCCTTTAACCAACATATCCAAACCCCAAATTAAAGGACAAAACTAAAGTTCAATACATTTTCAAAAAATGAAAAACAGCAAAGCAAAATATAAAATGTAATTTCCTAATTTATTTTCTGAACCTACTATATGCATGGCCAGGTGACTTCATAGTGTAGTGGGCTACTGAGCATTACAATAAGGCTTCTCTAAATTGAGACAGGATAAAAGTGTTAAACAATCAGATTTTGAGAACTAATAGAAGTTCAAGTTATTTATATATTGCACACTTTTTGGACAATAAATAAACACTATCTCACCTACAGACAAATATCTCAAACTTCTAAATAAATTATTAGCGAGAAGTTCATAACAAATTAATAACAATCCATCCTAACTAAAAATTGTAAAAAAAAACTATTCACTATTGGATTTTTACTAACATATATTATATGAAAATTTGTATATAATATACAAATATGACACAAGAGAAAAAGTATGCCACTTGAAATTACAATTCAAAAATTATTGTTCTGGATTTAAAATCACATTAAAATAATTAGAATAAATCATTTCATTATAACTGAAGAGTATCCGCCACCAGACATGACTGACATAACAGTAAACAGAAGAAGCGCGAGAGCATCTCTCAGTGAAGCAAAGAGAAGGGCCATTTGGGCAATCACCAAAAGCCATCATCCAGAAGGGCCAGCAGCACCACAAAACAAGATGCAAGAGTCGTGAATACTGAGGCATAAAAAATAAGAGAGACAGGAACACTTAAAGATGCATTAGACCTTTTCTGAGTAATGGTTAAAATACCAAATTTATTTATACATTCATCAGTTGGTAAGATATCTTAATTTTTCATAAATTAATTCACAAACATAATAAAGCCTTTGCAAAAAGCCAAGTAGAACTGGAAACAGAGTAGAGGTGACTAAATTATTCACTAAAAATAATATATGAATAAGAATGATCAACAACATTTTAACTAAAAATGTAGTAAAATAAAACTATTTAGCAACTTTCTGTATGGTAAGGGACACAACAAATAAATAGTATAATCCAACAAAGGAAAACACAAACTGGCAAAAAATGAAAAGAAAAAAGAGAAAGGCTGGAAACTAAATAGAAAAGCTAGAAAAAATTGTAAATTAAGTATTTAGCATATGATAAATAATGCATTTCAAATCAGTGGGGAAAACATAGATTTTCGATTGATGGTGCTGGGACAACTGGTTAAATATTTAGAACAGAGTAAATTTAGAGCCTATCTAACACTGTATATCAAAATAAAAATCCAGATGGTTTAAGGAGTTATATGTAAACAATGAATCCATAAAAAAAAAACTAGAAGTAAATATAGGAGAATTTTTAGTCTTGAGTTAAAGAAGGTCTTTCTAATCAAACAAACACAGTAGAAGCCATGAGTGCAAATGTAATTCGTTATTTTAAAAATACATAAAAATGAAAACACATAAAATGAGAAGAACTATATATATATCAAATATATCTACTCTATACATATCTACATGCATACATATATCTACATATATATTTAGATATATATATACCTATATGCATATATATGTAGATATATATACCCCAAAACCTAAAAAATAAACTGCATAAAATTTAGAAATTCTATTTATAGCATATGACTGAACACTATGTAGAAATAATAAAATGTAATATGAAAAGAAAGTAAGGACTGGGAGTAATAATAGCATCAAGTCTTAAATTTAGAAAACGACAAGAAACAGCAAAAACACTATAATCCCAAATTGAGTCAAATGGCTTCTCAATATTTAATAGATACAATATAAAAGTATCTCTTAGCTTTTATTAATTCAGTACCTTCTAACAATGTGCCCTCTCAAATTTACCTATTTGCCTTCTGTTCATCATTCAAGGGTCATTTTAGAAATCCCTTTATGCATCAAGAAGTTTGAAGCACAATGACCAGCCTAGAAAAGTACACCAAGACTGTAGAAATGAAGCTTAGATCTTGTGAGTGAGCAACAGCTGTCTACCTGCAGCATAGGCTTACCTACGAGGAAGGAATTCACGCCTAGTCCTAGAAACTCAGCCAGCTACCCAGCCTTGCTGAGGTCATGGACCCTAGAAGAAGACCTATATTGCTGCCTTCCTAAACCAGTATAATATCTAACGAGATCCTAAGCACTTGCCTTACACACAAGGAAGTATAGCTCTAACATGTCACCAAAGAAGCTTCATTTTGCAGCAGAACTGCTACAGAAATCCACAACTGATCAGAATACCAAGAACAAATGGTGCATTCTCCCAACCCAAATGATGTATCTACAATGCAATCCCCTACACCTGAGGCTTTGGAACATCTAGGACAGGGGGTAGGAAGATTGTAAGAGACAGAAGACCAGGATGCCTGCTGTGAGACAGTGACTTCTGTCTACAACAGGGAAGGTGCACCCATGAAACCTTAAAAAGAGAACACAAAAGCATCTGCATAATAACACCACCACTTGAGGTACAAATGTGGACAGCATAAGTCTCATAAGGCCAACCACTAGATTGACAATATTAATGGATGCAGAGAACAGGGGTTAACTTTTTTCCAGGGACCAGCCTCCAATCCCAAGAGGTCATATGAGCATCTCTAAAGACTCAGCATGGTGTGTGTGTGTGTGTGTGTGTGTGTGTGTGTGTGTGTGTGTGTGTAAAACAACAATAATTAACATAGGTCAATAAATTGAGAGGGAGTGGAGGCACACAGAGGAGTTGGAAGAGGCATGGGGATGGGAAGAAATGGTGGAAATGAAGTATTAAAAAAAGTTTCTCCTAAATTACCAGGAAAGAAAATGTGCCCTTATTTTGCCCAGAATAATAGGCAAATATTATACACATTCAAATATACTATATATTAACAACATTATAGATAGATGTATAAATAGATGTAGATATATAATTAGTTCCTCAAGACAATGGGTTCTTTATTTCACTTTGTATATCCAAATTCTGGTACAATACCTGGCAAATAGTGTATATTTAAAAATATTATCTCAAATTATTTCCAAAATCTCTTCTTCGACATTTCTGAAATGGGAATAATACTTATACAGAGCCAAACAGTTTAAGAATTTTCACTTCTGTAAGAAAACAGAAAAGTGAGGAGAGAGAGAAACCACATTAGAATCTATCTCTCCTCTCAAATATACATGGAAGCCCAACTCAATGACGGTCTCAATGATTATTCCACTCATCGAAAGACATACACCACTTCCTATCAGTTTATCACTTAAGTTATGAGTTACTTAACTGTGTTTCATGCTTGGATCTCTCTCATCAAAAGAGGAGCATTTTATACACTGATGTCATTTCTTTGTCTAGCCACTACTTTAAAATGTATGTCAATATTATAACAGCTGAGTGTGCTAATAAACATTCTACATATAAAACATTATCTTTAATCTTGAATTTTGGTTATATATTCATTGGTCATAAATCCTTAGGAACGAGATGGTCAGGAGACATGTGTCTGCTATTACCCTACGTAGAAGCCTGGTAAGCAAGCAGTCTTTTTTTTTTTTTTTTTTTTTTTTCATTAGATATTTTCATTTACATGTCATATAATATCTCCTTTCCCAGTTTCCCCTCCAAAAGGAAAAAAGATGAAATAAAAAACAAAAACAAACCCTACTCCCTCCTCCCTCCCTCTGCTCACCAACCCACCATTCTCTCTCACTTCCTGGCCCTGGCATTCCCCTACACTGGGGCATAGAAGCTTCACAGGACCAAGGACCTCTCCTGCCCTTGATGACTGACTAGGCCATCCTCTGCTGTACATATGCTACTGGAGCCATTAGTCCCACCACATGTACTCTTTGGTTGGTGGTTTACTCCCTAGGAGCTCTGAGGGTACTAGGTAGTTCATATTGTTGTTTATCCTAAAGGGACTGTAAACCCTTCAGCTCCTTGGGTCCTTTCTCTAGCTCCTTCATTGGGGACCCTGTACTCAGTTCAATGGATGGCTGTGAGCTTCTACTTCTGTATTAGTCAGGTACTGTCAGAGTCTCTCAGGAGACAGCTATATCAGGCTCCTGTCATCCAGCACTTCCTGGCATCCACAATAGTGTCTGGGTTTGATGATTGAATATGGGAAGGATTCCCAGGTGGAGCAGTCTCTGGATTGTCCTTCCTTCAGTCTCTACTCCATAGTTTGTCTCTGTAACTCCTTCCATGGGGTATTTTGTTCCTCCTTTTAAGAAGGAACGAAGTATCCACACTTTGGTCTTCCTTCTTCTTGAGTTTCATGTGGTTTGTGGATTGTACTTTGTATATTCAGATCTTCTGGGCTAATATCCACTTATCAGAGAGTCCATGCCATGTGTGATCTTTTGTGATTGGGTTACCTCTAAGACCTGTATCCACCTATAGTTCTAGTAGTTGGGACAGTCTATGAAACTTTCCAATTTTCATTAAATAGAGAAGGTAATGCTGTACCATTTTTCTTGTGAGACCATGTAAGAAATTTTAAAGTTCATTCTCTAATAAAAGTAATATTTAATTAACACTAAAATTGTATGTCTTCTGTGTAGTTAAGGCACTGAAGCCATTTTTATTGGTCAAAATATCTTCTCCCATCAGCTGGGCATATGCAATGGCCAAACTACACAATCCTATTTAGCTCTAATGTCATTTTATTTCCATATTGTCTGATATGTTTTTAAGCTTTACAATAATATAGTTGATCTATAGATGTAGAATAAAATCCTGGGGTTTAAATTATTTAATTCCAAAGAGGAAAGACATCTTTTTCCCCCTATGCCTTTGTTTTAAAAACTATTATCAGACATCTATGCAAACAACTAAAAACAAAAAATTATATGGTGTAGCTAATTGAAAAAATGCTTTTCCTGCACATAGAAATTGACACTAAGTGCTGTATTAGCAGGAAATCAGTGATTTTCAATTGACATTGCACAGGAAATCACTTAGTGTCAATTGATATTAAATGGGTAAAATTGTACTGAATTAGTACAAAATGATTTGGTGGAAAAAAATGTGCTTCCATTAGGTGACTTGATATTAAGTGGACACAAATGTAATAAGTTTTAGAGGTCACTAGTCAACAAAAATCAGGGCATGCCATCCAACCCTGAGTTCATCTAACGACCTGCTCTTAACACCCTTATCAAAGAATAAGTTAGTGTCATATTATCATGACAAAATTGTCCTCCTTCACACTTTGAAGAGATGTGGGAAAATTCAAATTGTTTAAATGGATTAAATTAACCACTGGCAAGTACCATGAGTTCTTGGGTCTATTTGATGATGTTAATCTCTCAAAACTATATTTTATAGTAATTTGATGTGGGAAAAAAAGACAAATAATATCATCTGAATTTTTGTAATATGCCCTAGATTGAGCTCCTTCTAGAAAAAAGTTTTGGCTATGAGCAAATAAAGGTCAATGGGTGATTTCACTGGCTATCACAAATAAATCATTTTATTGGCACTTTAAATCTATACTGTAAAATCTGAGTTATAACAAAAAATGAAGATGAATATACAAGAGATATAGGGAGAAGAATGAAGCATGAAGAGATATATGCCACAGTCACTACAAATACAGTAAAATGCAAAGAATATTACTAGTATCTCCAAAAAGTAGAAATAAAGATTTTCAAGGCTGTGCATATGGCTCAATGACTAGGAGCTTGTACTGCTCTTGGTGAGTACTGGAGTCCAGATCGTAGATCCCACAGTAGGGGTTAATAAAAGCTTGGAACTCTAAGTCCACAGGATACAATACCCTCTTCTGGCCACTCCAAACATCTCTCACGAACACATACCCATTCAAATTAGAAAACATATACATAATCTTAACAAATACTAAATCTTTCTGTTTAAAAAGGAAATAAGAACTTGTGTGGTATGGGAAAGCATAAAACTATTATTAATAATGATGTAAAAATTATGAGAGTGATAGTAAATATATATATACACACATAAAGATTATACTTCCTAACAAAATATGTACTTTTGTAATTGAACATATGGTACTTTATAAAATATATTAGGTCAAAATGAAGTTTCCATAAATTTTCAAAATATACATATCAAATAAGGTATCTTTCAATGGTGGAACAGTATAAGGTTAGAAATCAGTAACAAAGGCAAATTAGAAATTCACAAAACTATGGAAATTGAATATAAATACACACTTAAATAACCAATGGATCAAAACAAACATCACAAGGGAATTAAGAAAAACTTTGAAGCAAGTGGAAAATGTTTTATCCTATATTAAAATGTATGATGTAAACAAAAACAGTGCTAAGGGGAATTTTATGCCTATATCATTAACATAAAAAGAAAAATTCTTAAAGAAACAAAATTAGCAAGTTACTTTCAGAACTTGAAAATTAAAGGAAGAACAAATTATCCCCAACACTGACCTAAGAAATGTAATAG
This sequence comes from Mastomys coucha, assembly GCF_008632895.1. Lineage (NCBI taxonomy): Eukaryota > Metazoa > Chordata > Mammalia > Rodentia > Muridae > Mastomys > Mastomys coucha. The sequence goes on along the minus strand of NW_022196894.1, from coordinate 40,747,535 downwards.
GGACTTTAAGAATTTTTATTAAACTCTTTTTTTTTATTATTGGATATTTATTTACAGTTCAAATAAATATCCCCTTTCCCGGTTTCCCTCCCTCCAGGAAACACCCTATCACATCCTCCCTGCCCTTGCTTTATGAGAGTGATCCACACACTCCTACCTACACGCCCTCAGTTCCCCTATACAGGAGCATCTATCTAGCCTTCATAGGCCCAAGGACTTCTCCTCCCATTGATTTGTGACAAGGCCATCCTCTGCTATATAAGTAGCTGGAACCATGTGTACTCCTTTGTTGATGGCATAGTCCCTGGGAGTTCTGGAGGATCTGGTTGGTTGATAGTTTGTTCTTCTTATGGGCTTGCAAACCCCTTCAACTCCTTCAGTCCTTACTCTAACTTCTCTTGAGGGGACCCACGCTCAGTCCAATAGTTGGCTGCAATCATCCACCTCTATATTTGTAAGGCTCTGGCAGAGCCTCTCAGGAGACAGCCATATCAGGCTCCTTTCAGCATGCACTTCTTGGCATCCACAATGGTTTGGTAACTGTACATGGGATGAATCCCTGGGGGGACAGTCTGTGGGTGGCCTTTCTTTCAGTCTCTGCTCAACACTTTATCTCTGTATTTGCTCCTGTGAGTATTTTGTTCTCCTTCTACCACCAAAGCAACCACACTTTGGTCTTCCTTCTTATTGAGCTTCATGTGTCTGTGAATTGTATCCTGGGTATTTGGAGCTTTTGGGCTAATATCCACTTATCAGTAAGTGCATACCATGTGTATTCTTTTGCGATTGGGTTACCTCAGTCAGGATTGGATTTTCTAGTTCTATCTATTTGCCTAAGAATTTCATGAATTCATCGTGTTTAATAGCTGAGTAGTATTCCATTGTGCAAATGTACCACATTTTCTGTATCTATTCCTCTGTTGAAGGGCATCTGAGTTCTTTCCAGCTCCTAGTTATTATAAAATAGGCTGCTATGAACATGGTAGAGCATGTGTCCTTATTAAATATGGAGTATCTTCTGGGTCTATGCCCAGGAGTGGTATAGCTGGGTCCTCCGGTAGTACTATGTCCAATTTTCTGAGGAACTACCAAATTGATTTCCAGAGTGGTTGTACCCCACTCTGCAATCCCACCAGCGATATAGGATTGTTCCTCTTTCTCCACATCCTTGCCAGAATCTGTTGTCACCTGAGTTTTTGATCTTAGCCATTCTTTCTGACTGGTGTGAGATGGAATCTCAAAGTTGTTTTGATTTGCATTTCCCTGATGACTAAGGATGTTGAACATTTCTTTAGGTGCTTCTTGGTCACTCAATACTCCTCACTTGAAAATTCTTTGTTTAGCTCTGTACCCCATTTTTAACAGGGTTATTTGGTTCTTTGAAGTCTAACTTCTTGAGTTCTTTTTGTATATATTGGACATTAGCCCTCTACCAGATGTAGGATTGGTAGAGATCTTTTCACAATCTGTGAAAGTCCTTGATTGCATTGAATCTGTAGACTGCTTTCAGCAAAATGGCCATTTTTACTATACTAATCCTACCAATCCATGAACATGAGAGATCTTTCCATCTTCTGAAACCTTTGATTTCTTTTTTCAGAGACTTGAAGTTCTTGTCATACGGATCTTTTACTTGCTTGTTTAGACTCTCACCAAGGTATTTTATATTATTTGTAACTATTGTGAAGGGTATCATTTCCCTAATTTCTTTCTCAGCCTGATGCTGAATTTTGTCAAATGAATTTTCAGCATCTAATGAAATGGTCATGTGTTTTTTTTTTCTTTGAGTTTGTTTAGGTAGTGGACTACGTTAATGGATTTCTGCATATTGAACCATCCCTGCATCCCTAAAATGAAGCCTACTTTATCATGGTGAATGATCACTGTGATGTGTTCTTGGATTCAGTTGGCAAAATTTTATTGAGTATTTTTCCATCACTGTTCACTTAAAGCAAAAAGAGGCTTTAAGTAATTTTTATTAACTTTGTAGTTTAACCCTGTCATACATCTCATCTTCTCTAGGTCTCTGATACACGTGTCTATGCCCCTCTACCTTGCAAGCCCTTCTCTCACATTCCCATTTGGTAGTTGTTTTGTGACAGAATTTAAACAGGCCCAACTGCTGGACTATTGGCTACTGGTTAATTCTAGGGGTGGAACAATCATTATCTCCACTGTGAACCCAAGGATGAGCCACTAGGCTGCAATGAACAGTACCAAAATCAGGTTCTTTAAAAAACTTGACTAGTCTCACAAAAATTGTGTACTGATATGTTAAGAAAAATTATCAATTAATAAAAAAATAGAAAAGTAGCATGAGGAATCAGTTCTATAGAAATGAACATTAAGTGTATATCATATGCAACTTTATGCTAACAGTTTTGATAATTTAGGTGAAATGGAAAAATTCCTAACAAAGCAAAAACAGACAAATACATAAAGAAATATACAACTTAGAAAGAAAAGCAAGTTAATAGGAAAATTCCCCAAAAAGAAAGGCTGTACTTCTGATGGTTCCATTGAAGAATTTCATCAGACTTCTAAAGAAATAACAGCATCCTTCTTAGATTACACCACTCCAAAAAAGAACAACTAAAAGTATATTCCCAGACACTTCCATAAGTCTAGTTCTATCATGATGGCAAAATCATAAAATGTAAGTACAGACAAACACCCCTCTGAGCACCAAGGGGCCTAAAAGTATTTAAGCAATAAAAAAGTGAACTCAGCACATTATTGAAATGATTGACACCAAAGGAAATCAGGATTTTTTTGAGGGGAGGGGTGTGCAAGGAAAAATTATCATATGAAAACTAATCAGAGTACTACAAGCAAATGGGAAAAGCCTGGAAAAATATCTCAATTAAGGCAGAAGAAACTGGCAAAATTCAACATCTTTCATAGAAAAATTACCAACATGCTGTGCTATATAAAGGACCCATAGCTAAGATCAGCTTACAAGACAACAGGCCAAAACCTTTTCCTCTACCACTAGGAATTAAGTAAGGATGCACACAGTCTCCATTTCTATTCAATAGTACTGGGAATGATAAACAAAAAAAATGGAGTCATTTAAATCAGGAGAGAAGAAAACTTATCTCTTTTAAATAGATTAAGTGATCTGATATAAATATGTGTGCAGAAATACTAAGACTGAACAAAAATTTAAATATTTAGTACATGAAAATAGTATGATATATAATGTATAAAATTAGCTATAATTACGTATATATTTCTAATAAATAACCTAAAAGGGACATTGAGAGAATTTCATTTTAAAATTTCAAAAATAATATACTACTTAAGTTTATCCCAGAAGATAAAAGAACAGCACACTAACAACTAAAACCTTACAGAAAGAGACAGAAGGAGGTGCTAATTGATCAGTGGAGATCTCTGAGACTCATGGATGCATATTTAATGAGTAGCCTTAATACTGCAAATATGACAATATTTCTCAAAGAGTCCACATATTTAATGCAATCCATACAAATCCTAAGAATATTTTTATAAAAAAAACTGAATTTATACTAAAATCTCCATGGATTTCAGGACTCTAAATAGCCAAAACAACGTAGAAAATGAGTCACATCAAAGAGTAACCCTTCCTGATTTTAAAATATATTGTACAGATAAAGCAACCAAAACAGCCTGGTCCTGGTATAAAGTCAGACTGAAGTCAATGAAATATAACAGATATAAAGTCTCATACATATAGTCAAATAATTTTCTTAAAGGATACCAAGTATCTTTTTAAAAAATGAATACTCTGACATAGACATTACTCATTACACTGAAAGTTTACTTGGTATCTTATTCACATGTATATTACGTACAAATATTTATTTTGTATACCCTGTAATAACTAGGTGTTTAAACTGACAATGAACTTCAAAAGAAATTTCTCCATGGATGAAAAACACTTAAAAGTATGTGCAACACTTTAGTTATTTTTTAGTGTATTTAAACCCTAAAGTAAGATGTGATCCCATAGCCATTAGAATGCCTGCCACCAAAACAAAATGCCTGGACCTGGATATGGAGAAACAGGAAAAATGGTAAACCTGTTGTCATAATTAAGCTGACATAGCTCATAAAGAAAGCAATACAATAGTTCCTCAAAATTTAATAAAGGATTTACCATATCATCCAATAACTCTCCTTCAGGTTATATGCCCAAAGTATTAAAACAGAGATAGAGACATTGTTATAGTCATGATCATGGTATCATTATTCATAAACGTTATACTTCAGAAGCAATGCAGGTCTCTATCCATTAATGAATAATACTATTCATTAATCAGAAAAAATACTGTGTATACATAAAACAGAATATGGTTTAGCCTTAAAAAGAAAGAAACTTCTGGCACAAACTAGAATATGGTGAGTTCTTAATATACCACATAAAATAAAATAAACCAAACACAAATATTTTATGGTTTCATTTATATATAACACTTAGAACTGTTAAAATTAATAGAGACAGAGAGTAGAATGATGGTCAAGGGGTAAAGAGAAAAACAGTTTTGGTTTAACAAAGAGTTTCAGTTTTAAATCATTAAAATAATTCTAAAGATGATACTGATGATCTTTATAGTATATAAAAGAGCTATCAATGAGTGGTACACTAAAATGTTTCATTTTTAAGTTATGTTAAGGAATATAACATAATTTTCATTATTTATTTTATATCAATAATTTATTTTATAATTATTAATTATATTTATAATTATTATAAATAATTCTAATGTGTCCTATAGTAGTTTAAATAAATGAAAAAATTTTAAAGGATTAGCATGGTAAATTTTCTTATGTGAATTTTTTTTCAATTAAGAAAAGAAAAATAGTAGGAAAGCAGTATGAATTTCCATCTGTCCTCAATCCAAAATTGTTTTACTATGTAGACTTACCATGGTAATAACTGAATTTGAAGAAATATGTTCTTAACTACTTCCAGACCCAGGAGGAAAAACTCTCAGCAAGACCCTCCAGCTCTATAAAGCCATCATAAACAGACACCAAGAACACTAAGAACAGGCCTCAAGAGTACAGGAAGTGTTCCAGACTAAGCTCAGCTCCATCAGCAGAGATACACACACACAGTTAGGGCTAAGATCAAAGAAACCAACAAAAGGCAGATGCAAAATGAAGCACTGAAATATACTTAAAAATAAAGCAAGCTGAAAAGAAACAGCTTCATAAAAATGGTACCACCATTCCACCTATCAATCTCTATTAGAAACAAATATGAGATTAAGAACAAAACCCTAAGCACCAAAAAGGTAGCAAAGTGATGGTTGGATCACATCTAACTCCAAAGTCAAGAAACAGAACCAGGTATGAAGTCTTTCAGAACTGTGTAAAGTAGGCTTCCAAGAACAGTTGAGGCTAACTTGATCCTGAGCACCCTATGGAGCAGTAGACAGCTAAGGGCTTTGCACAGAAGTTGAACAGATTGGATGAATCAACCTGGGGTGCAGACTGAATAATCAATAGATAATGATAGTGAAAATTAAAAACAAAAGCACAAGACCATACTTAGATGTGACAATTAATTTAAATTTTGTTTTTAGCATTATTTTTAAGCTTATATATCTACACTTGTGATATATAATGTATGATTTAATATACAGAATTCCATCTTTATATATTAATAGCCAAAAAAAGGCAAATGTATGGTTAAATAATGAAGTTAGTTGTGCAACATGTACAAAACTATTTTAAAAATGAAGTTTACACAGATGCTTTCACTATCTACAGCCACAAACAACCAAACATAGTTCTGTCTCTAAATAGACAGAATTTCAGGGTTAAATTTTGAATCTCAAACCAGCTTGTAATTATAACTATAAGAGAGTCAAGGACCTACAAGAAAAGCCTACATAGGTGCTTATGTGGTTTAACTTAGTACCTAGTAATAGACAGTTCATTTTGGTGAGAACAAAGCAAATACTAAATACCTTCCATTCTGAAGGTGCCTGCAAACCAATTAACAACTTTCAGTAACAACACTTATACCTTGTGTGAATAATGACTTGAAAATGTAAAATAATGACTGTAATAGTATTATAGAACAGGATGGCAACATATTTGGCCATACACATTTTTATAGAGTAAATGGTATAAAAATAAATAAAATCACAGTAATCCTCAAAACTTATTGCATGTATTTATTTGGTTGATTGCTAAATATTCAAGAGGTAGAAATGAAAGCAATATATATTAATTGTTCAAAGGATAGAAACTCCAGTAAATTTTCTTTAATATATTATTTGCAATATAAACCACATTTCCTTTTCATTATCATTATGATTTCAATCCAAAGATATGTTTTGGATTTAACATATATATGTTTTATATATATATATGCTTTACACATATATTGAAAGAAGATATATTTTTAAAATCTAATTTTGATAAGTTGCATCATTGTGCTAAATTCAAAGAAAATATTAAAATTTAAGTGCACAAAACCCATACAAATCCAAGGCAGACCAAATCCCATGTTAGAGATAGGCAATGTACTCAGAAGGCCCACTCCTGCCCAAGAAGCTCTTGAAAGAGTTAGCTACTGGAGAAGGAAAAGGGCGCTTTCTCAAAGAGTACAGTCCCCAACAAGTATGCCACATTCTGGTGGAAGCCTACACATTCAAGAATATTTGAGAAGAAAAAGCTGCTCTTGATGGGACTTCAAAAATAAAATAAAGAACAAAGAGTTGAGTTGATAGGGAAGCAGGATGGATCTGGGAACAGCTAGGAGAAGGTATGAATATGATCAAGACATATATGAGACACTCAAACAACTAGTAAATTTAAATTTAGATTACACTGTATTTCCAAAGTGTATACAGTAAGTGAATAATATGTCTACAATATGAAAGGCAATATCATAATGCTTCAAATATTTTACTACATTTTCACCATCTTTTAGCAAATGTACTGTTTATATATAATTGAACAATCTTTCAACCTTTCCATTTAAAATGTTCCTCTCTTCCTTACTAGACACCACTAGCCAGTCCTCTGACATAATCACCAGACAGTATCTCGGTGAACTGTTACTTTATCCTGGGACAGAAAGAGGCAACATCTCCAGAGGTCAGTATGAGTCAACTGCGTGATAAGGAACTGAGAAGGCAGATTCATCTTGAACTGCACACTCAGAATAATGGCTATCTAGATGAAGGAGATGAGTTTCACTCAAATCTTCAGCTACAGATAACATGATCAATATGGTGATACAGAATGACCCAGAAATACTATACACTTTTCTAAGAAAGGGAAATAAGGCCCTGCCTAGTGCAAGACCAGGATTACAACATACAAGAGATGGCAGAGAAACCGTGTGGGTTACAAGTTGACTAATTATAGGATTGGGTGAAAGCTGGAAAAATTTTTTTTCAAATATCTTAAAGCTTAAAACTAGATTCATTGTGAATTTTTAAGAAATAAACTAAGATGATGAGTTCATATGATGAGATATATGAAGTAAACATTAACTTCTTAATATCAAGCCTGGTCATAGATAGTATTTTACCTAAAATATCAGTGAGCACAAGAGCCTTATATAAAAAGGAGATTAACCTAGGCCACTATAAAGAGCAGGTTTACCTTATGAGGCTCAGAAGTGAAATATTTAATATGGGATATGAAAGTTTTTCTGATTTTATCTCACATCACAGTTGGCAACCAATTATTCTTTAATTTTCTTTAATGAAATATTAAAAGTGCTTATTTTCTAAATTTAACAAGATGCTATGTAACAGGCACAACTTTTCAAAGTTCGTTTTGAATGGTGGCTATGGGAAATGTGCATACGTTGGTGAAATAGTGTGAATTTTGGTTGAACAAGAGCAAGCCACAGTTATTATCTGTCTTACAGCATACAGACTAAAGTCAACCTAACACAACGTATACTGAAAAATGTCTAAAATAAGGTATCAAATGTCATCTCAACATATATATACACAAATAAAAAGTATGTAACATAGAAGTATGTTAATTTCTTTGCCTTAATTATTTTAGAAATTTTCCATTTATCAAAGTATCTATAACTTAATTTTTAATTAAAATTTAATGGACAGAAAATCAAGATATGCAAATATATACAAAGCATTTTAAAATAACTAAACAAAAACAACTCAATATATAAAAAAGCTAGCAAGATGAAGAACATTTCTCAAATGTTGAAGTTAAATGAACTATAAACATTAAAAAGTGTTCAGCTTCAGTGACCATCAAAGAAATACAAATTAAATCCACTTTGAGATTTCCTCTGACCATAGTAAATATGGTAACCATAAAATATAATTATAGTGATAATGTATACTAGTTTAGGCAATATGAAAATCAGTAACTACACTCCTCAAAACGTAAAAACAGGTCTTCAGGTCTTATATTTGACTCAGCCATTCTAATCCTGAAGTCCCCAAGCCAAACCAACATATGACAAAGACATGCATACATCAATGTTTCTTTTCTTTTTTTTTTTTTTT
>NW_022196894.1:40730597-40739027 GCF_008632895.1 Mastomys coucha | reverse complement strand
AAAAAAAAACAAAAACAAAAACAAACCCCTGTTCCCTCCCCTCTCCCCCTGCTCACCACCCCACCCATTTTCAACTAATATTACATTTATGTTAAAGGCATCTAAACCTGTAACCATATAATAATCCTCATGAACTCCACCATAAAACATGAATATAGGTTACGATCTTCATTTTACTAAGAACAAAACTGAAACTAATAGAAGTTACATGTGTTGCCCATTGTTACATGGCATCATTATTAATGATACTGCTCAAAACAAATAATTAATTCTCAGATTTAAAACCCAGCCCTTGGGGCTAAGGGATGGCTCAGGAGTTAGGAGTGCATTCTGCTTTTCCAGAAAACCTAAGACCTCATCAGGTGGCCCACAAACACCTGTAACTCAAGTTCCATGGGACCTGATGCCCTTTGTGCAGTGCCACAGGCACCTGCACACATATACATATACACACACATGCATGCACATGTACACATACACATAAGCACATAAATTAACTATTTAATTATAAATCATTTGAAAAAGCAGCTCTTGGTCCATGTTTTCATGCTTACCAACTGAAAAAAACTCCTGAGAACAGGCCAATGTTAAGACAAAGATAAACTGACTCAAATGATTCTAATGCTATTCTAGGTAAAATGAAGAAGGCAAGAAACATACTATGTACAGGGTTACATATTCATCAAACATACTTTTCTGAAAATTATTTTGGATAATTTTTCATACAAGAAAAATAACAACCAATATTTATTTACCTGGAATAACTGCATATTCCCTATGCTTATTTTTATGATTCACTGACAAGATGATTAATAAGAAATGCAAAACTGGTTTATAAGATCAAAAGAATCCAAATAACTCTAAAATTCCTTATGAAGAAAGTAGTAATCTTTACCCTAAGCCATTGTACTTTGTAAGTCAGAAATAAAGTTTAGGCACTTGAGGCTAGAGGGGTGGTTCAGGGGTTAAGAACAAATACTATTCTTGAAGCGGACCCAAGTCCAGTTCCCAGCACCAACAACTGGGTGGCCCACAACTGCCTGTAGATCCAGCTGCAGGAGATCCCACAATTCGTTCAGGCCTTTATGAGCACCTTCACATGCATGCATATACCTACACAACAGCCACATTTAGACGCATACATACTTCAAAATAAAATAAATCCTTTTGGACCCAATTTTGGACAACAATAAAATGCCTTTGTTAGTGCCTCCCTTCAATCCCAATATAGCAATAATGATCATTTTTAGGTTTTCAGAATCAAAATACCTCTTTTCTTAGAAAATTTTATTTATTTTTAATTTTGCTACACAAGTTTGTTTGTGTTTTCTCTCCCCATCTTTATACAAACAATTCAATACCTAATCGCTTTTGCTGTCTCCTTGATGATTTTGGTCAAGACAGATATAGTAGCTCAATTAAGGCACTGAAGAAAAGAAAAAATTTCATAAGGAGGAGCTGGAGAAATGTCTCACCAGTTAAGACCACTGACTGTCCTTCCAAAGGATGCAAGCTTAGTTCTCAGCACTTACACAACTGCCTGTAACTCCAAATCCAGGGGATCAAATGTCTTTGCCCTCTATGTACACATGTACTCACATGCAGACACATAAACACATATACACACAAAAGCTTTTTTATTATTTTTAAACAATAAAAATGAAATAATTTTAAAACAGAATAGCATTGTAGCACTCTATAATAATAATTTTTAATCTCTTGAAGAGCGCTATAGGCATTAACTTTACAAAACTGCTTGATGAGGGAGGAACTGATGGAAATTCTTCTACCTGAATGTCTCAATGCTTACGACCCCATCAGGGTACACTCTGCTATGGGCAAAAGAAAAGTCAAGATAAACACTGCATTCACATTTCTCAAAGGTAAAATATGTTAATAAGTTAATGTCCGCATATGCAGAAACTTTCCCATGGCTTTCTCTCAAGGATGGATACCTGAATGAAGCCTTCTCAAGCCAAAAACTAGACCATTAAAGGCTTGTTGGGACCAAATATGCAATTTCCTTTAAGACCTTTTAAAAGTCTTGCATTAAGTGAGTTGGTTAACATTCTTACTAATTTCCACTTCACTCAAATAACTACAAGTACCACATGGTCTTATCTATGTGTGCATGCCTAGTACACACACATAAATACACATTTTGTATCATCTACTTAAAACATTGGGTAAGATGGGTGACTTTTTATATTCTATTTCTCTATTTTTAATCATGGGCTGAATTTTCTACACTAAAAACATATCATTTTATGATCAATAAAACTATAATACTTTACATTGTAATTTAACAAATAATAAGTTACATAAATTTAGAAGTTTAAAGCTAAGTTTACACAAAAATTTATCTATTGTTACTGTTGCTTTGTGTACTGATCTTATATTTTCTTCGAAGAAATCCAAGTGGCAAGAAACTAAAACATAGTTCAATTAAATTCAAGGTTTTTTAAGATTCCCAAAAACAATTACTAGGGTAGATGTGTGTAGCAGGAAAAGAAAATCTAAGAATATATGAATGTAATACTCAACTTCACTTTCCAAACATAAGGGGAAAAAAGCATAGGGGGTTTCTGTACGATTTTTACAATGTTTTCCTAAATTCTTAGGACAGACCCACTTGCTTTGCTCTCTTTCTTTCAGACCTTCTTTGACTCAAACTAGCAGCATCTACTGCAGTCATCTGAAAGTTAAGGAGCACGTGGACTGCCAACATTAAAGGGCGCAGTGGTGCCCAGGCCAGTCTGACAATTTCCCCCGGTGCACTGTCATTTAGTCAAAACATTATGATTTATAATTAAAGATATTTTTAAATCAGTTGTGAATTTAAGAGGCTCTGTCACATATTTCCAGTTAACCAAACACTGACTAGAACTGTGGAACACTGAATCATCGAAGACTTACCTGCAATATGTGGCAGACAGTCAATAAATATGTCACACTCAAACGTAAACTACTGAAGGTTTTCAGTCTACCCTTTGCTAAGATTCAGTGCTGTACAGTCATGGCAACTGTCTTAGTCAGGGTTTCTATTCCTGTACAAACATCATGACCTAGAAGCAAATTATGGAGGAAAGGATTTATTCAGCTTACACTTTCCACATTGCTGTTGATCACCAGAGGAAGTCAGGACTGGAATTCAAGCAGGTCAGGAAGCAGGAGCTGATTCAGAGGCCATGGAGGGATGTCCCATACTGACTTGCTCAGCTTGCTCTCTTATAGAACCTAAGATTACCAGCCCAGGGATGGCACCACCCACAAGGGGTCCTACCCCCTTGATCACTACTGAGAAGATGCCTTACAGCTGGATCTCATGGAGGCATTTCCTCAACTGAAGCTCTTTTCTCAGTGATAACTCCAGCCTGTGTCAAGTTGACACACAAAAGCAGCAAAACAACAAAAATATTTCTTCATTTTCACACCAAAAAAATGTTTTAAAATGGGATTAATGGTATAATGTCAGTTCTTTATCCCTAAATGAATAAATATACCAAAATTAAAAACAAATCAATAAACCCTTTGCACAAGAATTTCACATTCTAAACAAAATATGCTATCTTCAACTATATCATGATGATCACACTAGAAGTTAAGGCATATATATATGCATATATATCTATACATATATATATACATATATATGCATATATATGCATATATATAGGTATATATGCATATATATAGATATAGAGAGAAATTAAAAGGAAAGAATTTATACTCATTGTAAGCTGTATATAAAAACAGTTTTATCTCTCATTCATATTTGCAGATTTTGTTTATGAAATAACTTTCAATAATGTCATTTTAAGTAGTATATGATCCTTCATCCTCTTGTTATTATCATGGGTAGTTTTCTATAATGTTATTAAGCTTCCCTGCCAACATTATACCTCAACACAAAATCTACTGTGGATTTGGGTTTTAGGAACAAGCGTAACAAAAGTCATCAAGTGCTCCAGCCTTGGACATTCACAGCACAAATGCCAAGAGCAAACTAAGTATCTCCAGCTTAAAATGTAATTGTGACTCACGAATACATCAGATTCCTAAGAAGGTATGATAAAAAACTGTACCAGTAGTTTCTTTTGCTTTCTCTCTAATTCTCTCTAAGCTTATCTGTGGTAACAATGAGCCTGGTTTCCTAGTCTCAAAGAAATCCTAAGCATTACTTTGCTCTAAAGAGAACAACTCTGAAGAAAGCCTTTGTAGATTTGATCTTTCACCTTTGGCAACAAAAGTCATCTATTTCATACCAGAAAGCATTAAAAAATGACCAGAAGAGCTTCAATAGCTTCCTTTGATTATTTGACAAGGTTTGAAGAAAAACAACACAGTAAGAACAAAGAGGGATAGGATTTCTGGTGTTCATCACTAGGCTTCCTGTTTGCACTTCCCAAAGAGTGCATAAAATCCTCATGCCTGTAACTCACTTCCTAAGGGACCGTACTGAATATTCACTTATTGCTTCACAATAGTGTGCACTATTTACACTGATAATATTTTGATATTTAAAGATTTCACTAATATTTTTATTTAAATAAATTAAATTTTCCTAATGATGGATTTTGTAAATTAATATATAACAAAAAATAACAATGAACAATGACAAGTTTAACAACATTTATAATCAGTAAGTTATATACAAACATATTAGCCAAGACATACATGTTATGTGCTGTTAGCTCATTGTTACTTAAGAAATCTTTTCTGTGTGAATTTCAACACTGAAAGCTTGTGAAAATACAATTTTTCCTATTTTAATGCTGACAGGATGGAAAAAAATTACTTTATTGTCTTTTCTTCTGTAAAAGTACAAAGGTCAAGTCTGTAGTTGACAAGACCATAGGAACTTAGTAGTGAGACACTGTTAAAAAGGACAGAACCCACAAGTCTCAGGACAGGTGATATAACACAGATCTTTATACAAAGCAAATTGCCTTGGCAATCAAGACAATTCAGTTACACAATGAACACCCCCCCCTTCCCTATGAGTAAAAACAATGCTCATTCCAAATACTTCACTGTGGAACATTAGAAAAGTATCATCCATGGTCAAGTCAATATATCTCTTGAGTAACAGAGCTGAGATAGAGTCCAGTTCTACAGCAAGGAGCTTCCTGGATTCTATCTGAAAAGGATTTTTGGAGAACCAATCTGAACAAGCAAAGCGGTGTAACACAGAAGGCATAATTTCTGAATGTTTTCTTCTCAAATATTCACTATATTACAGAAAATTCAAGTATGTAGGTGGCACTTTAGACTGCAAATGCTTACATAAATCTCTACCTAGTAATAGCCATGCACACTGTGGGCATCAAAATACTGCAACTCTCTTTGCTTTTTATTCAGACAAAGCATTAGTTTTCCCCAGGGAATGTTTGAATTGAGTTTGTTTTGCTGTTTCTCTTTCCCTCCCCTCCTCTATCCTCGGGCACTCCCTGCACTCTTCCACCCCAGTAGCCTGCTCTCCCCATCATCGTCCTAAACATCATTTATTTCTCAAATCATGAAGCATACTAAAAAAATAAAATAAGAAGCCTAAAGAAATCTGAAAGTAGAATTAAGAAAAATGAGGTTTACATTTATGTAACCAAGGTTCTTTCTTCTATATCAATTTGTCAGCTTATTTTTCTAGGGCTACATTTATATAATTTTGAAATACTTCTCAAACCATGAATGGCATATGAAAGATGTTCTGTTTTCTAACACTAGATAATCTGCCTCTGCTATGGGTCTTCTAGAGGCTTATATGATGGACCACTGTACAGAGAATCTCCTTTCTCTGGTTCTACTGAATTTTCTTTCTCTATTCATGTGGTAAGACTAACTTTTAAAATGTTCTCAAGAAGCACAGAGAATAATATTTCTGTAATCATTAAAGTCTGAGTTTGGGTGTGGTTAATATCTCAAAATTTGAAGGAAAGATATTGAAACACAAATAATCTGAAGTTTTGTCCCATGTTACCAAAATTTACTCAACACAAAGATCAGTCTCGTAAGTTAAATAGTGAATATGTTTCTTTCTAGTAAACTAACTTTCTGTGTGGTGGAACTGTATGTTCTTTGCACTGTGAGCTGAAATTGTGACCATTCCTTGATCCCACAGACACTATCATCTTGATGTGGCAACAAACAAAACTAGTAATCATAAAGACTTGATACCATCTTCTATATAAAATAACAATTCAGGTTTCTCTTGGAGTACCACACACAAAGATGCAGATATATGTTTATGCATATTCACACACACACACACACACATATATACATATACATATATATATATATATGTACACATTTATGTACTACTGTATATACACGGAAACACACAGAGAGGTATCCAATTACCTTTGCATCTTGAAATGGTTTATCCTAAATGAAAAAGGTCCTTTAAAAGCCTTTTGCAAGATCCTGTTTTGAAAATTTAATATTTACCTATTTATAATGGGTTAAAACTCTCACTAAAGTCAGAATCTTGGGTTCATATAATTTATATTGATAAATTATAATGATACTCATAATAATATCCCAACAGAGGTATCTGTCATTTCAGGTAAGATAAATAATCTTGGCAGAATTAAAACAAATGTTGAGGTGATTATTACTGTGTACATTTCAAAGCAACCATAAGCTTCACAAAATGAATGAAATTCACAATTGCAATTCTCGCAAAGTTTATGTAAGGACTACTTTGAAAGGTCATCCATCTGTCATTCTTTAAGGAAATGGGAAAAGAAACTAATAATTTGTCCTTGTTTATAAAGATGTGACTATTTTTTGAATTTGTATTTACATTTAAAATGAACATTTCTTTAACATTTGTCTTAAAACAGTGATTTTTTTAGATGATGTATGAAAGAGTATTTATGAAAGACTTCAATCTTACAAAGGATTTACACTAATCCATGCGTGTCCTAGCATACCACTACAACTTCATCTTTCACAGGTCTAAAGCACATTATGTTCACCAGTCATAGTGAACTGTCATGAGGCTTCCACTGGCCTTAACCAATCATCTGAGAACACATTTGTGGAGAGCCGTTTTCAGCTGCTCCCAGAAAGGGAGTAAACAAGCCCTCATTTGGCTAAGCTTGCTGCCATTGGTTGCTTCCACATCTAGTGACCTATCTGCTTTTGCTACGTGGCCCATTGGGATTGGCTAAACTTGGGAGTACTCAACAGCCAAGGGTGGGCCAGAAGGCAGGGCTTAAGTAACGGCTCCCCAGAGACAGGAAGGTGGAGCTTAAGTAAGGGCAGACGCCAGAAGTAGGAGAAGCAGGAGGGAGAAACATTGTTAAAAGGTTCCTGAAATAAACTGCAAAAGGAAGAGTTCCAGGTCGCATCTTTCTTGCTGGTCAGGGCAGACGCGACACCCATTCACGTAAGACTTTGTAAAAATCGTTATGCGTCTAGACAAGGCGTCTCTTTTCCCATAATATCTTTAACATTTCTTCCTCTGGCTAACCCTAAAAGTGGCATATTTTCTTAAGCATCACCATGTAGAGATGTTGAACATTTAGATATTACTGCATAATCCTATCAACAACAAAGTTAGAACACACTAAAAAGTTACCAAACAAATTTCAATGATTTCATAATGTTTTAGGTAATTTATGATTTTTTGGGCCACATTTGTAGAAATTTCTCGTTATGTGAGCCTGCTAAATGTGAAATATATAGGCCTGATGACTTTGACAGTAATTAAAGTTGAATATTGCAATATCTAAAAGCCTATCTCTTCTCTACCATATATTCACTGAAAATACTGAGTATATAATTGTTGGTTTTCTACTTCTAAATTCTAAACAAGACATTAAACATAGATTATATCAAAATAGACAGCAAACTACTCAAAACTATTGAACAGAAAAGAGGCCTAACACTATTGGACACACAATGAACATGACATTTAGTAACATTAGTCTTTAACAGTATTAGAGGTTATTCTGCAAGAAGTTGAAAATGGAGATAGATATTAAGCTTTCTTTTCTGACAATTTTATTCAGTTTTGAGGGTTAGATGCAAAGGTAAGCAAAGCAAGTCTTTCAAAGGTTACATTAAAACAAGAAATTGTATGGTTGCAAAATGGAGATCATAAATATAACCTAAAGAAACAAGTACTTAAAATAACCCTCTACTGTCAGCAAATGGGACTGTATCGTGTGACATTTTAGTGATGGATTTCAAACCAATTATGCAGAGAGTGAGAGACGTTGGAAGGAAAACTCTGCCATAAATGAGACATCTCTATCAAAACCTGCCCTCAGGGCATAGACAACTGTATGGAAGACAAGGAAGAAAGAGCATAAGAGCCAGAGGGGAAAGGGGACACCAAAAAAAAAAACAAAGCTCATATGAATTCACAGAGACTAAAGCAGCATTCACAGAGCAGTATGGTCTGCAACAGGTTCATGTTCT
>NW_022196894.1:40725955-40730480 GCF_008632895.1 Mastomys coucha | reverse complement strand
GTGTGTGTGTGTGTGTGTGTTATGGCTTCTAGTTTAATGGTTTTTATGGGTTTTCTGAATATGCACATGAGTTGATCTCTACATGGGCTCTTTTCCTTCTGTTTGCCCTGTTCAACTTGGATGTGTTTGTTTTTGTTTTGTTTTATTATTATCCCCTAAAAGCCTGTTTGGTTTCTTATGAGAGACAGAAAGTCTCTCATAAGTGGATCTGGATGGGAGAGGAGGTGGGGAGAAACTATAAGGAATACAGGGAGAGTAAACTGTAAACCAGATATACTGTATGAGAAAAGAATCTATTTTCAATAAAAAAAAAAGAAAATGAAAAAGAAAGTTCCAAAAATAAAAAATGAGTACATATATATTACAAAATTAGTAAGTTATATAATTACATATCATTCATTATATCAAAATCTTCACATTGTTGCCATCTTGGGAGCACATATGGAATTTAATAAATATAAGATTAAAGAAGTATATGAAGGACTATGTGTCTATCAACAAATGAATGGGCAATAAAAATGTGGTACATACGCACAAGGAAATTTTATTCAGCTACAAAGAAAATACAATCTGAGGGAGAGTGAATAGCCTGAAAAGTCTCACAGTAATCTAGGGAACTGAGACTGACAAGGACCGTAGTCTCATGCTGTCTCAGCTGTGGGTGCTAGCTTATAACTTTGTATGAATTTGAGTGAGATGAGTACAAGAACAGACCTTTAAGGAAGACCATAAAGGTGAAAAAAAGGAGCAGAGGAAGGGCAGACGATAAACACTACACATGAAAGCAAAGGGGAGGAGAGCCAGGGCAAAGGTACGAGGGAATATCAGCAAGACAGGGGAGAGGCAACAAATACAAACTTACCTTGAAAATGCCACAGTAAAACCTAATACAGCGCAATGGATTTAAGAAACAACTAAAAAAAAAAGGATGTTTTTCTTTTATATATTATATATGTTGTATATATATGTTTGTTATGTTATATATTACATATTTATACTTTTTAGTATTGCTTATATATATCATTGTGGTATTTAAGTTAAAAAGTAATCAATTTACCCTTTGGTAAGTGTCTTAGTCAGGGTTTCTATTCCTGCACAAACATCATGACCAAGAAGCAAGTTGGGGAGGAAAGGGTTTATTGAGCTTACACTTCCACGTTGCTGTTGATCACCAAAGGAAGTCAGGACTGGAACTCAAGCAGGTCAGGAAGCAGGAGCTGATGCAGAGGCCATGGAGGGATGTTCCTTACTGGCTTGCTTCCCCTGGCTTGCTCAGCCTGCTCTCTTATAGGACCCAAGACTTCCAGCCCAGGGATGGCACCACCCACAAGGGACCCTATCCCCTTGATCACTAATTGAGAAAATGCCCCACAGCTGGATCTCATGGAGGCACTTCCCCAACTGAAACTCCCTTCTCTGTGATAACTCCAGCCTGTGTCAAGTTGACACACAAAACCAGCCAGTACAGTAAGTCTCTTATCAGAGGTTTTTTTTTCCTACAACTTATTGTTCCATACAAAGCAACAAAATATTTAATTTATGGGGTTGCCTTCTCACAGTCAAAAACTCTGACCCAGAATTGTTCCTGTCTAAAGGAACTGCAGGGACAAAAATGGAGAAGAGACTGAGGGAAAGGCGGTCCAGTGACTGGCCCAAATTGGGACCCATCTCAAGGGGAGGCTCCAAGGCCTGACACTGTTACTGATGCTGTGGTGTGCTTACAGACAGGAGCCTAGCACAGCTGCCGTCCAAGAGGCCCAACAAGCAGCTGACTGAGAAGCAGACACTTGCACCCAACCATTGGGCTGAAGTAAGGGAACCCTGTGACTGAATTGGGGAAAGGCTAGAAGAAGCTGAGGAGGAGGGCATCTCCATATAAAGACCAGCAGTCTCAACTAACCTGGACCCCTGAGATCTCTCAGACACTGAGCCTCCAAATAGGCAGCATACAGGAACTGGTCCAAGGTCCAACACATATATAGCAGAGGACTGCCTGGTCTGGCCTCAGTGAGAGAAGAAGCACCAAACCCTCTAAGCCTCCAGAGACTGGAGGCCCTGGGAGTGGGGAGGTCTGATGGGGAGAGGAGGAGTGGGAATATCCTCTTAGAGACAGGAGGAGAGGAATGGGATAAGGAACTGTGGGAGGGCAGACTGGGAGGCAGGAAATGACTGGACTGTTTAAAAATAAAAGCAATAAGAAAGAAAGAGTGAAAGGAAGAAAGGAAGAAAGGAAGAAAGGAAGAAAGGAAGAAAGAAAGAAAGAAAGAAAGAAAGAAAGAAAGAAAGAAAGAAAGAAAGGGAAGTAGGTAGAGAAAGAGAAAAGGAAGGAAGGAAGGGAGGGAGGGAGGAAGGGAGGGAGGAAGGGAGGGAGGAAGGGAGGGAAGAAGGATGGATTCATGAATTTATACTACTAGGTATACTAACACTTTTACAACTATAATTTCTTAATAGAACATTTAGAAAAATAAAAATCAAACATTTCCAAAGATTAAATTATTCAAAATTCCAGCAAATGACACTGTAAAACTTTTGGGACTTCAATGACATAAACAAACACTGTAGTTCAACCTGAGTGCACACATCTTAAATCCTATGGCACAGGAGGCAGAAGCAGGTGCATCTCTGGGTTTGAGGCCAGCCAGGTCTACAAAGCAAATTCCAGGGTAGCCACAGCAATACAGAGAAACCATGTGTCAGAAACAAAAGGAGAAAAGAACTGTAATTAATTAATTCATGTTCAATTATTTTTTTAAAAAAATCTCTACAGTCAAGAAATCCCTTGACTTTTTCAATTTTCTTTCTCTACAGTCAAATTCACAGTTGAAGGTAATCTGAATTCTGAAAATTCAACATATAATTCTCATATTTAGGCTAGCCACTTTAGTTCCTTTTCAATAATGTTCCCACTGAACTAAATATTGTCAATGCAGACAAACAGGTAAGCCTGGAATAAACCCCATGTTGTTCTCACTTGAAATTCAAACAGTAAACACAGTTCTACATTAGCTTTCTATCTCTTCAACAAATGTTAACCCACTGTAAAATAGGTATCTCTTCTCTATACATCTAATACAGATTTTCTATTTGTTCATCATTATAAATAGTTGTTATGTGCTGATTCATTTGGCTTCATCTTCATTTATGTACCACAGAAAGCAGTTCAACTGATTTGAGGCTACAAGTTAAATTTCTTTAAATTATTATCAAATATTAGAATCATTCAGAATGGCAAAAACACTCAAACCATAAGAGGTAAACAAGGCTGGAAGTGGGTATACATCATTCCTTACCATGACAGACACTTTTCTTTTCTGGAATAGTGAGAACATGCCCAAATAATTAGAGCTATAATTCACTTTTACTCATTGTAAATAGATTAAGTTTGTGTCAATTATATACACTTATCTTAATGTGTATGTTATATATTGTACATTTTTATCTACCCTTCATTATTCATTCTACAGAATAAGATTTCCATATTGAACGCTGAGCTGAATTTTTTCTTTTGTTTGTTATCTAACTGTCCTGGTAAATTTTTAAATTCTGAATCAAATGAGATAAAATGTGATAATACATACAAAAACAAAGGGGAAAAAAAACTAAAAAAAAAAAAAAAAAAGCCACAAGAATGTTTGAGTATTGGTTTAGGTTGAGGTTTTAGTTTATTCAATTTTAAGTTAGTTTGTCCATTTTTGCACATCAATGTATTTCCTACAATAGATCATAGATCCCAATTTTAGTTAAGTTGGGCTTTCATCTTATATTCTTTAAATTGGTTCTTTATCTGTAAGCAGAATACCTATTACCTCTTGTTAGTCAATATCTACTTAGTAAACAAATATTCAGAATTTTAATATGTGAGTAAATTATATACACAGCATTTTTCAAATACCCAGCACAAAAAAACCTTGAGTCAGCTTGAAGAAAACAGCTTGGAAAAGTATCTGTGAAGGACAGTATATCTCTCAATCAAAGCACCATGAGCACTGTGGGATGCTCCCAATGACCAATAGGGCACAATTTCAGCTCTGCACCCAGTAGTTCTTTCTCATTTGTCTTCAAGGGAAGGGCGGAAATATCCATTAACCATTCAGTAGAATTATTTCTCAAATGCTGTTACTCAAGCTGAAAAGTCAAAATCTGTATCCATTCCTCTGTTGAAGGACATCTGGGTTCTTTCCAGCTCCTGGTTATTATAAATAAGGCTGCTATGAATATAATGGAGCATGTGTCCTTTTTATATGTTGGAGCATCTTTTGGATATATGGCCAGGAATGGTATAGCTGGGTCCTCAGGTAATACTACGTCTAATTTTCTGAGGAACCATCAGACTCATTTCTGGAGTGGTTGTTCCAGCTTGCAATCCCACTAACAATGGAGGAGTGTTCCTCTTTCTTCACATCCTTGCCAGCATCTGCTATCACCTGAGTTTTTGATCTTAGCCATTCTGACTGGTATGAGGTGGAATCTCGGGGTTGTTTTGATTTGCATTTCCCTGATGACTAAGGATGTTGAACATTTCTTT
>NW_022196894.1:40707532-40725901 GCF_008632895.1 Mastomys coucha | reverse complement strand
GCTTCTTGGCCATTCGATAATCCTCAGTTGAGAATCCTTTGTTTAGCTCTGTACCCTATTTTTTAATAGGGTTATTTGATTCTACTCAGCTATTAGAAACAATGAATTCATGAAATTTTTGGCAAATGGATGGAACTAGAAAATATCATCCTGAGTGAGGTAACCCAATTACAAAAGAACACACATGGTATGCACTCACTGATAAGTGGCTATTAACCCAAAAACTTGGAATATCCAAGATACAATTCACAGACCACATAAAGCTCAAGAAGAAGGAAGACCAAAGTATAAGTGCTTTGGTCCTTCTTAGAAAGGAGAACAAAATAATCTTGGGAGCAAATATGGAGAAAAAGTGTGGAGCAGAGACTGAAGGGAAGGCCATCCAGAGAGTGCCCAACCTGGGGATCCATCCCATTCACAGTCACCAAACCCAGTCACTATTGTGGATGCCAAGAATTGCATGCTGACAGGAGCCTGAAATAGCTGTCTCCTGAGAGGCTCTGCCAGAGCCTGACAAATACAGAGGCAGATGCTCGCAGCCAACCACTGGACTGAGCATAGGGTCCCCAATGGAGGAGTTAGAGAAAGGACTGAAGGAGCTGAACCCCATAGGAGGAACAATAATATCAACCTACCAGACCCCCTAGAACTCCCAGAGACTAAACTGCCAACCATGGAGTACACATGGAGAGACCCATGGTTCCAGCCACATATGCAGCCGAGGATGGCCTTGTTGGGCATCAATGGGAGGGGCTCCCCTTGGTCCTGTGAAGGCTCGATGCCCCAGTGTAGGGGTATTCGAGGGTGGGGAGGCAGGAGTGGGTGGGTGGATGTTGGAACATCCTCATAGAAGCAGGGGGAGGTGAGATAGGATGGGGGGGGGTCCTGGGGGAACCATGAAAGGGAATAACATATGAAATGTAAATAAAGAAAATATCCAATAAAAGAAAAGGAAAGGAAAAGGAAAGCCAAAATGTTAATATGCTTAGGAGCTCCTCAAAACAAGTTTCCTGATACTATAAGCAAGGACTTAGGTTCAGAGAGATTCTATGAATCACCTCTGATGTCTACAGTTAGCCATTTATAACCAAAGACAAACCTTTTCTAAGTCAGGTAATCTATTAACAATACAATGTTCTCCTTGTATTTACCTCAAAAGTTTATCAGTTTAAATGAATTAACAGTATGCACTAATTATTTCTCAAAAGAGGAGTGATACAATTAACTAGATAATCCAAAATTTGGCTGATTTGACACAGTAATGTATACAAATCCTAAAATAAACAAAAAACTAGCAACACCTCCAAGAACGTCTTCTACAGAATACATTATTACCACTACAACTATACCTGAAAATACCACAATCATGTTGTATTTTTAGCACTTTACACACTCCATATATAATCAACAATTTATTCATATAAACTTATAGGTACTAGAAAAACAATATTCATTTACCTCTACTCCTGTCATTATATAATTCATAACAAACTTCATATAATTTGGGTGTGTATCTGTGCATGTATGCGTGCACGTGCATGTGTGTGCATATGTGTGTATGTGTGTGCGCATGCATGTGTGTTGTGTGTGTGTGCATCTATGTGTGTGTGTAAGCATGTGTGCATGTGTATATGTGTGCGTGTGTGTGTGTTGCTTTCAACTTTTGATTGTACCTTAAGTAAAATTGCAGAGGAAAAATATATTAAAATATATTAAATATATTTGTCTTATTCCAAACAAAATGTTCCATTTCATCTGCTGTCATTTTTCTTGTTCCCACCATACTTGCTTTAACACTTCTTGAAGGACATATCTATGAGTAATTTTGTCTTCAAAGAAAAATTTTATAAAATTATAGCTTGGCTTTTTAATGCTTTGAAGACACCATTGTAATTTCTTCTAGTTTGTGGTGTTTCTGACAAAATCTTTTTGACAATTATTTTTCCATGTAATTACATCATATATTCACTATATGTCGTCTTGAGATGTTAATTTACTGGCTCTCACCCTCCTCTGTTCCTCTGTGTGTGTGTGATGTATTCACATTTGTACACATGTGGGAAACGCACCACAGTATTATCACATAGCTTCCTCAATTGCTCTTGACCTCATTTTTCTTTTAAGATTTTATTTTCACTGTATGAACATTTACAAGCATGTATATATGTGCATCACCTTGTGTGTATGGTGTCCTCAGGGGTCAGAGAGGATGTTGGATATTGTGGAGATAAAGTTAGATATACTTGTGTGCCATGTAGAAGATGGAAGCAAAATTCTGGTCCTCTGCAAGAGGAGCAGTTTCTCTTAACAATCTCTAAAGCCTGTCCACTTTAGTTTTTGAAACAGGGTATGTCTCTCTTTAACGGGCACTCACTGATTCAGCTAGACAGACTCACTAGCAAGCTCCAGAGATCTATCTACTCTACCTATCTCCACCTGCTCCACTTGAATTGTAAACCTCTGCTTCCACACCACTATGACGTTTTCTCTTGGTTCTTTTCAGCACTTTTGGTATAACTTGACTTAATGTGATTTCCAGTGCATTTATACTGATCATGGTTAAGATCTTATATCTTGGAGCCATTAATTGTTCAAGTATTTTTCCACGTTTTCTTCTGCATCCAGTTTTGGATGCTATAAACTGCTCCACAATATCCCATAGATCTTGGAGCCTTTAATGTCCTTGCAGGTTTTATTTAAATCTCATTTTTCATAGTGCTTGAGAAAGGACAACACCTACTGCTATATCTTCACAGTCACTACTCTTTTCTACAGCATCCAATGTCCTCTTATCACACTGAAATGTACTTTATTTCAATTTTATTTTTAGCAAAAAAAATCCCAGTTAGTTCTATTTTATTCCATTCAATGCTCTTTACTATAATCATGTTTTCCTTTAAATCTTTTGGCATATTTATAAAAGCTACAAAATGTTACAAAATGTTACAAAATGTTTCCATTCGAATTCTATCATATATAATCTCTTCTGGGACAACTTTAATTGATTTTTTTTTCTGTTTAAAGCCCCTATTTTCCATCTTTTTAATGCATCATAAATTTAAGTTTGAGGTCATTACTTGAAATATAAACTTTCTGCTGCTGTGTTCAGAATGTGTTGTTGAATTACTTTAGATAGTATCAAGATACTTTTTGGCGCTCTGTTTCATAACTTGCAGATTGGTTTGATCCTTGTGAGTCTCCTTTTAAAGCTCTATCAGGACAAATCTATATGCACTGCCATTAGTACTTGTTGGGTCCTATTAAATTGGGGTGATCCTCAATAGCACAGGATTGCCTAGGACGCCTGCCCTTCATTATGCCCATTCAGTGCTCCCTTTAGCCATGTCTTAGAGGGGTCTGGGGACTTCCCAAACTGAAGGAAAACCTTGGTACTATCAATGTAATGTTGCTTGTACAGACATGCACAGTAAGAGTTATGGGGCCATGGAGACTTCTGCCAAGATTTCAGAGAAGACCTTGTAGACAATGTATGTCAGGGTTAACATCTGTGCTGGCAGTCCCTGAGAGGGCAATGTGTAATGCTGTGAAGACATGAAGGTGTATGCCTAAGCAGTAATGGAAATCCCAAGTGGTAGAGGTATCAGGAACATAAAACTGATAAAAAAAAAAAAAAGGTGTAACAAATGAAATGGGAAGCTACAGAAAGAGGACATATATACTGCGACTGAAAGCCCATAGGGCAAGACTACCTAAATCACATGGAATTCACATCCTGTACTAAGATGCCAAACATGGAAGTACAGAATTTCATGTTTGCTTTTCTGGTTTACATGTTACTTTAATCCTGTGTATGATTCCATTCTCCAATCCCATCTTTCAAAGCCTAAAGGTTTACTGTACCCCATTCCTCTGTTTCACATTCTGTGTTGTATTCATTGGAAGACAATAACTTATTTTGTATTTTTACAAAGCTCACATCTAAGAGTCCATCCCTAGGCTTAAGACAGGCTTGGATATTTGAATGTCATTAGTAATGTTAAGATTTTGAGGACTATTAAAGATCAACTAAATACATTATTTTTAGTATGAGATGGCCATGAACCTTTGACACCATGGGCAAAATACTATGATTTGAATCTTAAATGTCCCCTATGGTCCTATGTATCTTTGTCTTCCTTTGGGAATGTGGTCGATATACCAAGAGGCAGACTTAGTTGGAAGAAGTGGGTCATTGGGGACATGAATTTAAGGGTTATTTTGGTCTCTAATCACTTTATATATTTTACTGCCATGCATGCCCACTGTCTTATAGTTCTACCCAAACACATGGGTCAAATTAACAATGGATTGAAATGTCTACAGCTGTGAGCCAAAATAACCCTTTCCTCCTCAGGTATCATCACATCACAGGTATTTCTGTTATCATGATGAGAAAAGTAGCAAATACAATTTCAGTGGATGTGAGATAGTATTACTACATTGTGATCTTTATTTCTTTGTAAGAAGATTGTTAATGAAGATCCAATTAAAATGTCACCTCTGCCAATCACATGCCTCCCCTAGATCCATGCTGAGAGTGTGCTTAATAATATATTTGCCACTTAGTAGTCACATTTTTTTCTGGGCTTCTTTACCAACTGGTAGTCACTGACAAAAACTCTGATGTCATACTTTCTTTTAAAAGAACTTTTCCAAATACATGCACTGTATGTTCACTAACTGTTATTCATAAGCAAATGTGCTCATATACTCCTATTCTTAAATAATAATGCTTTTTCAATCATTATAATGTTACTCATTGGTATGTTTTCAAGACTGACCATTTGGCACTAGACAACCAAATCCTTGGGGATTCTATCTCTCCCATGCCCAGTTTTCCTCAGCTGCCTAAACAGAGTAGGAAAGATACACAGAAGGATCTGTAGGGAGGAAACAGAAAGAAGAGATGTTGTGATTGTATTATAATCTAAAAAAATGATAAAATAGCGGGTATTACTTTGCATTTGGTAAAACATTAATGTTTGACTAAGAAAACAAAATCAAAAAAACACCTACATGAATCTAAATATACTGTAATTAATTGGTCATATCCTTGCATGAAAATAACACATATTTATAACATTCTATCATCTAATAATCTAGATGACTTTTTATCAGAAAATGATCTTGGATAGATAATGATGTGAATTGGTTTCTACATGGTATCTATTATATATTCATTAGCTCAGCTCAGACTATTTTATATGAGATGAAGTTTAGTCTACAGGTCATAGAATCCTTCATTATCTTTAAAATTTTTATACATTGGTTTATATGGATTACATTAAACATTTCAATTCTCCTCACT
Organism: Mastomys coucha; assembly: GCF_008632895.1. Classification (NCBI taxonomy): domain Eukaryota; kingdom Metazoa; phylum Chordata; class Mammalia; order Rodentia; family Muridae; genus Mastomys; species Mastomys coucha. The sequence continues at coordinate 40,720,593 of NW_022196894.1, read as the reverse complement.
TTAAAATCATAGTATTCAGTAGAAAAAGAATGAGCTTTGAAGCAACAGTTCTCAATACTGGATTCCATGTGCTCTAGCAGAAAAGTGCGGCATTAATTTCATCTGAAATATGTTTTAAAAAAAAAGAGGCAATAACATCTTCTTGGAGATAAGATAATGATTAAATGAGAAAGTTAATTACTTCATCTACTGCTCAAAACTAATTGTTGGCTTTTCTGCTTCCTCACCTGTAAGATGAGAAAACTCTTACTTCCTGGGTCATCAAAGATCAAGTAAAAATATAGAGAGGCAATGCTTTAAAAACACATACAGTAATAAATGTGCAGATCTTAGAAATTGTTATCATCCTTGATAGAATTGCCAGTGTGTTTTTTAATTTGCAAAGAAATGCACATCCTCACCCATTCTTTCCTATTCATATGGAATATCTTCCTCATCACAGAACGACATTAACAATCTCATTTCTGCCTTCTCTAAAACACTTCCTTATGTCATGTCAACGTCCTGGGTAATTGCTCTACCTATTAAGTAGCAGGTGGATCCTAAAATCTAATATGAAAGCTCATGTTAATAAAAGGACAAATTAAATAATAAAATTTACCTAAAATTCAGTAAAGAAAACAAAAAACACTAGAATAATTTTTAATATAGTTTATTGTGTTCTGTATGGCTATCCTTTAAAAATGAGACTATAGCTGGGCAGTGGTGGCACATGCCTTTAATCCCAGGACTTGGGAAGCAGAGGCAGGCAGATTTCTGAGTTCAAGGACAGCCTGGTCTATAGAGTGATTTCCAGGACAGTGAGGACTACAACAGAAAAACCCTGTCTCAAAAAACAAAAAAAAAAAAAAAAAAAAAACAAAACAAAACAAAAAAACAGCAAAAAAATGAGACTATAAACAGCAGAATATTGTGATTATTATTTCATGAGGAAAATATTTGAATGGTTCTATATATAGTCTGATTTTTTTTCTTTATACTACCTACATTGTTTCTTTCTGCTGACCACTGTGCAATCACTAAATAACATACACTCGATACAACAAGAAGATAGTATAAAACATCTTGCTTGCACTAATTTGCCAGAAAGTGCTTTTTAAACTCCAGCGTAAACTGACCACATTATATAATTGATCATCAAGTGGTCTGCTAATACACACACTCAAAACTAGTCCAACAACTTCTATTATGCTGGTTAGTAGCACTGCCAGCCCTTTTGCCCTTCACTGCCTGGAGAGTGCCCATCAGAAACAGGGAAGCAGAAGGAACAGCCACAATGCACCATTGATGTTTGAGCGAGCCTGCCCAAGCAGCTGCAACAACAGGGCAACTCTTCAAAGCTTCAGCATTGAAATTTACAATCCTCCCTCCTATTCTCCATCAATGAAAACCTTTATAAGCTACAATCAATTACAAAATAAATCTTTGAGGCAAATCCTGTCCTTTCTTCATTTCTCGTCCTCCCTTTTTTCTCTCAATACCAAATGTCCTTGGTAAAAATAATAGTAATAATAAAGGAAAGGCATCCACTCCCTCCTTATCTACCTTGTTCTCTGCCTCTCCCTCTCTTAATTCCTAAAAATTCTCAAGAAGGCTTGAGGATGTCTGCTAAACACTTTTGTCTATCAAACTTGGTATGGGCTTTTTGTTTGTTTGTTTGTTGAAATTTTATTGTGGAGTTCTTATTTAAAATCTTCAAAAGGCACTTGATATTTTAAGCACACTCAGACTGGATTTTTGGCAAAGCATCTTTCTGATTATTGAAGGATAATCTAAATTCTTAACTGCATGCACTGAATTGAATAACTCCACATTTTGTAAGGCACAACAAAACTGCCTTATATTAACCATAGATGAATGAACCAGTGAACATTTAAAAGCGTTCCATGAGAATTCCTGCAATAAGCATGTAAGAGTTTGTGTATAAGTATTAAGATCTTAAATATGAATCAGAATGTGAGGAAGCTGTTCTTCACTTAATAAATGTACTGATTTATCAACTAAGATTAAAGATTCTGTCATTTTATATTTCACCTTGGACATTCATAAGTTAATATCTTTTTTGAGCACAACCTAACATCTGAAAAATTCTTAAATTCCTCTATATAACTTTTAACACAAAGTATCCATCAGTGAAATCTTTAAAAAATGATAATACTATCAATAACAGAATGCCAAAATGTCATCAATGTCAGCATATAAATTTATTGCTCAGATAAATATATACACATGCACACATGCTTCACTGAGTTAGTCTTCTATCTGGCTGGGTGATAAACAGCAATTTATATCTTAGAGTTCACAAACTGAGTGACTAAGATCAGCACACTAGCATAGTCGAGTTGTACCAACTACCTCTTCCTGGTTTTCACACAACCACCTTCTTGCTGTGTGCTCAAGTGAGGAAGAACACATACAAAAGAAGTATATCCTTCCGTAAGAGTACTTAGCCTGCCACAGGAGTCCCATATTCATGACCTAATTACCCCTCACCCAAAGGACCCTTGTCCAAGTACCATCACACAAGAGATTGTGATTTCAACATGGAATATATTAAGGTTATAAATTGCCACTACACAGTACTCATATTCTTATGCTGAAGGCCAGAAGATGGAGGAGTGAGTAAAGGTGCTTGACCCCAAGCCTAATTACCTAAGTTCAATCCTCCAGTCCCCCCAAGTGAAGGGAAGAATTGACTCTCACTAGCTGTCTCCTGACTTTCACAGGCATGAGCCCCTCTCCAATCCCGTTAAAAATAACTAAAAAACTGTAAATAACTAAAGTACTATTTAAGATTTAAATATTTTTAATAATTTTTTTTTTTTTTTTTTAGTTATACTGCAGTTACATCATTTCCCCTTTTCTTCCCACCTCTTTTTCCTCTGACTCACCTCCTGGCCCTAATTTGTTTCAATTGTTCAAGTTTTTCTTTCCTTGATGTTTTAAAGCAATAATACATTTACAAAGTTTGCTAAATACCATCACATAATTTATACAAAGAATTCCAAGCCGGACATGGATTGCACATTCTCTTAATCCCAGCACTCATTAGGCAGAGGTAGGCAGATCTCTGAATGTGTGGTCAGTGGGGTCTACATGTGATGTTCCAGGACAGCCAGGACTACAGAGTTCAACCCTGTCTGCCACCCACTCCCAAAAAAACATCAAAAATGTCTGCATAACCTAACTTTTCAGAATGTGCCAGAATTTACTGTACAGATTATCTCTTTTTTCATTGTTATTTTTGAGATTGTATTTTAATTATATTTCTCTTTTCCTTTTCATCCCTTTAAAAATCTCCATTAAAGCCAGGCAGTGGTGGCGCACGCCTTTAATCCCAGAACTTGGGAGGCAAAGGCAGGCAGATTTCTGAGTTTGAGGCCAGCCTGGTCTACAGAGTGAGTTCCAGGACAGCCAGGGCTACACAGAGAAACCCTGTCTCGAAAATCAAAAAAAAAAAAAAAAAAAAATGTCCATTAAAGGTCTCCCCACTCTCCTTCAAATTCATGGCTTTTCTCACGAATTGTTACTGAATGTGATATGTATTTTATGTATTTGTATATAAATATATTCCTAAATAGAACCTGTTGAGACCATATGAGAGAGAGAGTGAGAGAGAGAGAGAGAGTGTGTGTGTGTGTGTGTGTGTGTGTGTGTGTGTACATGTATATATGTACATAAAGCATGTATGTTTTCAGGGCTGACGATCTGGCACTGAAGAACTAATTAGTGTAGTCTTCCCTGAGGAGGGCCACCTCTCCCACTCCCAGCTTTATTCATTCGCCTATAGTTCTTACTGTATGACTAAGGCCTTGTGGGCTTTTCCCCCATGTAGTTTGGCATGTTTGTTGATGTCCTGGGTTCAATTCAGATTTGGGCGATCATGTTTGTGAGATTTTACAGGTACAGCTTTTGGTGTGCTAGGAGACACAATCTCCTAGCAAATTCCCTGACCCCCTTGCTGTCTTAGTTTATAAATTTTCAACATAGTATAAATATTAATGTCCTTTCCTGGAAGATGAGTAATTGCCTCTCTTCTGGTTTTCTCTTCTATTTTGAAAGGTTTCAGACCGGAGTATCAGCTGTTCCTTCCTAGTTAATATTGTAACTTGACTCTCTTTCCCAAGATCATTAGCAGAATATAAACCTCTCTTAATATTCTTTTAACATTCCATACTCTTAGGCATGAAGGATTTTATTCAAATTTGGTATAGTGAGGACATCCTTTTCTGGAATTCCCATCTTCCATCTTCATTCTTAGAAGCAACTTTAGAGCTGTGACGCCTAGTCCTCACCATACCATTCCTCTCTCCCACCTTCAGTTCCTAACTCTTGTATTGTTCTTTTCTCCTCATCTATTCCTTTCTGGTTATAGCATACCCTGGAGTTATTTCTTAGAAAGAAAAGGATATGTATGTGTTAGATCATCTGCCTAAAATATGTTTTACCTCAAACTTGATTAGACATTTGACTGGGTAGACAGCGACATCTTAAACATAATTTTATCAGAATTTTAAAGCCATGATTTCTACCTTTGATTGATCCCATTCTTATTTTTCAGATGATGTAGAGGTTCCCCGCCCCCTGGAATTTTCTGTATCTACTCACTAACAGCATTCTAAAAGTTTCTATTGTGATTATTTACTTCACATTTTATTGTCTTTTACTTCACATATTTATGTATTCAGCAGACACTTTCACAGTATAAAGTGCATACATTAATATCAAAACTTTATCCTATAATTTTATGATAATTTGCTATAATTCAGCTCAACTGTCTTGAAATCTTATTGGTTAGATTTTTAGCTTGCTAGGTTATTTGCTGACTTCATATTTTCTCCTCTATTTTCTATTATTAAACTTTTCACTCTATTTTTAAAAACTTAAGTATTCTTTAAGTATATTACTTCAGATATTATAAATACACATTCTTTTATTATCCTTTTCTACATTATCCTGTCATGTTTCAGGAATCACCATGTTCTATTATATTAATTGCATTTTTTTTCATGTACTGCTGTTCATGTATACCTTGAGTTTCATTTTGCAGCATTCTACTGGGCATCATCTAGATAGGCCCTCACAAGTAACTATTTGCTCAAAACTTCCATAGTTAGTTAAAACAAATCATTTGGGTTCACTACTTTAGCTTTCAGGAAACAGAATGAGGAATAGCTTCAATTAAAAAACCTGGGCAAGAAAAACCTCAGAAGAAATATCTGATTCTGGTACTCTTTTAGAAAAACTTCTTAATCAACACTCTTCTAGGAAACTCTGCTCAGCCTGCTTTAGCATGGCAAACACTCTATGTTTCAGTCACATAAGTCCCAGGGTCAAATGATGTTTTCTCACAGCAACATAAATTTATTGTACACATTATTTTAACACACATATGCACACATCTACTCCATGACCTATCACTGCCCTATAACTTATTTTAAAATGGTCTTTTTCTCTCTAAATGACACTACTTTGGTAACTGAAGCAACATCTCAATAAGTCATCTTAAACTCCCCCTTTCTTTTACAACACCTAACTCCCACTATTCCACTTAGAAGGTACCCAATCTCATCAACTGCACCTCCTAGCAAGCTCTTCAATGTCCTCAGAGACACCATTTCACTTCAAGAACCCATCCTGTTTTATCCTGGTAATTTCTGTCTTCTTATTCATAGATTCTAGTCTCACCTTTTTATATCCCTTCTTCCACAATTAACAATGAAATATCTGTCTCAAAAAAAAACAAAAAACAAAAAACAAAAAACAAAAAAACAAAAAAAAAAATTACTTAAAATCTATTAGTGGATCCCACCCATTTCTGACATCTTATAGTAGCACACCTAAGACACTTCATGGCAAACCCCTTTATATTCCTTCATCTTAATCTGATCTCAGATGACACCAGACACGTGTGCAGTGCATACATACATGCACACAAAACATTCAAGAGCATAAGTAAATCTTTTTAAAACTGTTAGATTTCTTCTAACCCTAGATTTTCACCATCAAATAACAACTTATTTTCTCTTCTTTTCAAACAAAAGAAATAAAAATGAAAGACAAAATATTTGTAGCTATAAAAACTAAAATTTTACCACAATATAATGCATTTATAGCTACAATATTTTATATTATATTTGAAATACTAAAAAGTTCTACATCATCATGTTGGGCAAAGGAATTTCAAATGAAAAAATAAAGTGTCTTAATTAAGTCTTACTTCCATAAAAAAAAAAAAATCACACTTACCAAAAAGGTGGACTGAATAGATAACTACTGTACAAATCCTGGAGTATACAGAAGACTGAGAAGAAAGACAGCTGCATATAACATGATCAAATGTTTAAAAGGCCACCCTGGGGGAGAACAAACTTTAAAAGCTCTATAGTTGTCTTCATATTTACTCCATGGAAATGGCTAATGTCCAAACCATGTATGATCTAACTAAGTAATAAGTGTATAATATAAAACGATAACACCAGCCAATGAATTATCACAAAAAAAAAAATACAAGAAGGCACATCTTGAAATCAAAATGCTAAAGACATGATTGAAATGAAAGCACAGGAAGGTGAAAGAAGAAATAGTAATAAAATTCATGTGTTGTCAATCACTCAGGCAATCTGAATGCTATGACAAATAATGACATGGAAAGACAGTGTTCCCTTTTTTTTCAGCAGCATCCTGACAGCTAAGGATGGACAACAACGTAAAGACCACCCGGACGTCAATTGCATAATAGGCACTAAGATTCACTAGTAATGAAAATTACATTATTCAAGAACATTAAACAGGTGGCGATGTAATATTATGAGTGATTTATGTTCTGTTGTCCTAACTGGTATGTTTTAAAGGCGTAAGTCATCTCTAAATATTAGATACTTACTTGAGAAACAGTAAATAGTTGATAAAGTGTGCTTACTGCTACACTATTATCAATGCATTCACTCTATGCCACTGTCACTATAACATTCACACCAACAAATAAATTGTCAGCAGTGCCACTGATGTCTCTGTTTCAGAAACATGAGCACCTTGACAATGGGAATTAAAAAAAAAAAAAAACATAAAATTACACAAGTGTATGCACCTGCAACCATAAGTAACACATACACACACAAAAACCTCAATCTCCACTCACTCAAAAACAGGAATTTCTAAAACTGTATTAATTAAAGAAACCTCTAGCAATGCAACAGCAGAATCATGTGGAAACCAAGCACATGTCTACTACTTGTATTACAATCAGATTACTCAATTACTCAAACACAGCTATGCTAGGTGCTAAGTCTTTTTGTTTATTTCCCACACACTCCTTATGGGCTGCCCCATTATCTGTTTTGTTTATAATGTGGAGAAGATTGTGTAAAGCTAAATGTTCAGTACTGAGAAACACACTGCAGAGGTCTAGGCTGTGGGGACAGGTGCTGTGCAAGCACTCCACAACTAATAAAAACTCCCAACAGCCTGGATGTTACTAATAACTCTCAACCAGACAACACAGAGAGCTCTTTTACTTATATCATAAGCAATCTGAGGCTTATAGTTTTCTGATTAAAAAAAAATAATAATCAGCTGGGCAGTGGTGGCACACACCTTTAATCCCAGCACTTGGGAGGCAGAGGAAGGCAGATTTCTGAGTTTGAGGCCACTCTGATCTACAGAGTGAGTTCCAGGACAGACAGGGCTATACAGAGAAACCCTGTCTTGAAGAAATAAAAAAAAAAAATTAAACTTCTTATTCTCATAGATCCTGAAAAAAAAAATGGAGAACAGGATAAGGGTGGGTCTTCTACAGAGTTCTCAGTTATTCTTCCTACTTAAATTGTACCATAATAGAGCATGGAGATTTCCAGTTTGGGTCTATTTAAAGTCAGTACAAACTTGACAAGCAAGCTAAATGAAGGATCAATCAAGATCTCTTACATTCTTCTTTGTAATGTACAATTATCCTGATAAACTGCCACTGCATTGCTTGAACTCACTAAGAAGCAGATTGTAGAAACAGAAACAGGATTATTCCCCATACCACCACCTTCAAACCAAAGCATGTTTTTCTCAAAGTGCCCTCCAAGGCCTCTTGTCTGGGCACTGGCCAACTGCCTTGTGACTGGAGGACAAGAAAATAGCCCAAGTTAAAACACTGTATCCTTCAAAGCAGTGAGAAGGTAAGCCAATTCAAACAGATACCACTACTGTTCATTCCATCATGTGAGAAACAGAAGCTGCCAGTCCGGCTACAGGATGCTCACGAATGGAAAGAAGGGAAGTCAGCTCACTACCTTGACTTAGCCAGGTGGTTTCTTCTGGAAACTGAGCAATAGACTTGATCTATTATCTCTTACCTGTAGCTCTTTGCTATTATTGGAAGCCTCACACAAGGCGACACTGCTATGACAAGAATTTTACCAGGAATTCTCCCAAGCTGCCTCAGCTTCCAGTGCATCTCTGCTGGGGGCTTAATTGCCTAATTGGAAGTTTTGCTATCTATCATTTTCTACTTATCTTTTGACTTTGGCTTAAAATATACTTAATATACACATTCAAAATCTAAAGAATGGATTGGAGATCATTCTCCATATACCACCTACATTCCAGGCAATCTTTCACAGTTATCTAGCCTGCATCTATTTAAAATACAATTTATTTCAGTGAAACACCTTTTGAAAAAATTCCCAAGAAGATTCAACTTAAATTTCACAATATCAATAACCATTTTATTTTTTATTCATCTTTCACTCTGCATAATTAAATTATAATTGAACATTCAACTAGTATAAAGAAATTTTAAAACAAACATAAATCACTTTGAGTAAGCAAACATATTAGTGAGTGAACAAATAAAAATGAACTGCTGTTTTCAAAGTATACTAACTGTCCAAAGGCAATGACTGGCTCAAAGGGACTGTCTTGTGTTCTTATCCCTCCCCAATTATAAATATTATTATTGGAAAGGTGATTTCTGAAATAATGTTTATCTATAAGAAAATAGCTTTTCTATAGTGACATCAGAAATTCTACAAATAAAGGTAACATATTTCTTATTATTTTTAATTAGGAATTCTAGGAGACTTCACCAATTAAAAACTAAAATCACAAATTCTACCTCAAATTCAGTAATGTATAAAAAGCATATATTCATACATATATTAAATATTAATTAATGAAGTTACATTTCAAGGGAGAAACATTGTACCTCCCAGGGAAATCCATACATTATATAAGGGGAGAAATCTAAATTTAAATGTCAGGTTCAGTCAGTTAAAGCTTATTTGATATAGGATAAGTCACTCTATCTCTTTGAACTAGATATCTGAAAGAGAGATAGAGCAGTTGTCTCTGCTTCCCAGACACATGCTTAGAAATATATAAAATAAGTGTAAACAATGCAAACTATCAATCATTGTATGTACATAGAAATTATTAGTACTAGAAATCCTGCTTTATATTTTGCACACAGAACTTTAGAGTTGGGATAAATTATTTTTAAAAAATCACAATATGAAACTCACAAGCCTATATGTTAGGTTTCGGGTAGCTCATTGATAAGACATGGGCTTATCACATGTACTAGTCTGTGGAGAGCCGTTCCAAGAGCGAGCGATCTCATAAGCAAGCCCTCATTTGTCTAAGCTTGCTGCCATTGGTTGCTTCCGCATCTGGTAACCTATCAGCTTTTGCCACGTGGCCCATTGGGATTGGCTAAGCTTGGGAGTACTCAAATGAAGAGGGTGGGCCAGAAGGCAGAGTTTAAGTAACGGCTCCCCAGAGGTAGGAAGGCGGAGCTTAAGTAAGGGCTGAAGAGAGGCAGGAGCAGGAGAAGCAGGCAGGAGGAGCAGGAGGGAAAAGCAGGAGGGAGAAACATTGTTAAAAGGTTCCTGAAATAAACTGCAAAAGGAAGAGATCAGGTTGTGTCTTTCTTGCTGGACAGAACTGGGAGGACGCGACACTAGTCCCTAAGTTTAAGCACAAAGCACAAAAATAAAAACCCTAAACTACTTTCTTACTTATAGTAGCAACACAAACAGAGCAGGAACAGAGATTTCTTGATAATCAAGAACAAAAGCGATGTAAGCAGAAGAACTTGGTCCGGTTAAAGAAACAAAAATGTGCAGGATGAACTGATGTAGTTCTGATTACAGAGAATGAAATCTAGATGCTCAGTAATGTCCTCTAATGGGGTCTTGACAGTGGCTTTGGTGATATTAGGGAAAAGGTCAAGAGAACAATAAAGAATTCAACCCTACTATCCCAAACAGAAACTATTACTCCATGTTATAAAATGTTGGTGCTTTTATAAATAAGTAGGAATCTTAACAAAATCACCATGTTTACACTCTTCCTTCCTACCAGAAATTAAGCAGCGTTTGGGAAGCTGAGAAAACAACAGGATGCACATCAGTGATGTCAAGCACTTTTAATTGGAGTATTTGGGGTACACTCACTCCCCCTTTTCTCTGGCCATTAATCCAGCAGGGGAAAGTGATCTAACACAGCATCATGGCACGAAAGGACAGTTCTGAGAGGCTGTCTCCATGATGACTATAGTGTCTTGTTCATCCAGGCCTCCTACAGAAATTAACAATGCCTGCTGCTGCAGCAGCTGAAGAGAACCATCCAAACTCTGAAAATGAACCACACCACACAAAGGATGAAAGCGTTCTTATTGCACAGGGCTTAGCTTGCAGCTGGCCATGCATGCCAGAGGGATACACCATGAGGATGACAAGAGGCCTCCAAAGAGAATGCATGCTGGGGCCACCCACCCGCCAGACATTTGGAAACACTTAGGGAAGTAGTCTTTTGAAGCTAAGGCAACAACCAGTCTTCCTTATAGCAGAACTTGGGAGAGATGGGCTTTTCAATCTCTACTGACTTGGAATATTCTGGAAAGTAATCAGACAGGGGATTTCTAATTGGTTATACTTTGCAGAGTTCTCCATTTATGGTAAGAAATGATACTACATAATTGGCTTATTTTACTCTTTAAATGGGGCTCAATGTTATTCCGGAATTTAGAACAGTATGAAGGACTAGGTACTGATCATTTCTGCAGGAGACAATGGGTATAATGGATGATGAATTTGCTTGTTATTTAGAATAGCACACTGGCTAAAACCACCATCTTTGCTTACAGAATAAAAGTGAAAGGCTCTTTCATTATCCATAATTATGTTCATGTTAGACTTATTGGACACTTTTAAAGGTATCTCACTGATTCAAGTGAACTCTGTGGTGACTAGGGGCCTTGAAAAAGTTAATCTCACTTACCCTTAGAATTCTCCCAGGTAGAGAGAAGAGGAAAGTAATATCAATTCTTTGGGGTTGCTGGAAAGAATAGGAAGACAATATTTACCATAGTGTTTTGCTATGAATACAAATGGTGAGTCAATAGATGATATTCACTGCGCTGCTATCTACAAGAGGATTAACAAATAGTTCACAAAGGAAGTGAAGTGAAACAGTACATAACAAAAATATTACCTCAGATGCTACTAATTATTCAAACACTGCATTGTATATTTCCAGTCAGGTCACACTTTAAGAGAACGAAGAGGCCAGCCAAGTGAAGAGAATTAAATGGGAGACTGTCTCCAACTCTCACTCTGCTTGTGCTAGTTAGCCCATCAGAAAACATCAAGTTCTTACTACAAATAGATTCACTTTCTATACAGCTAATATATATCTTGTAGATAAATGTTGGGCATTGGAAGGTTCTTGTTCCCTATCTATGGTCCCCACCACCTCAGTTCTTCTACCGTCTCTCAACCAAACAGGGATGATATAAAGGAAAACTGGGTCTAAGAAGCAATGTTGAAATACATTCAGTCCATTTCACTGTGTGTTGTACTACAGGTCCTGTACCACCAGTTGTACAAATGAACTTCAAGCCTTACATCTACTACCAATACAAAAAAGTACTCTTTCAAAAAATTATTAAACTAAGCAGTAGAAAAACTTACAAATATAATAAGCAAAGGAATATTAATGAAGAATGTGTATGGAGGCAATGGGAGATAGAATTCAAAATTATCCATTTGCAACAAAACCCACAATTAATTTTTCCTTAGAATTATAAAAAAGTCAATTTAAAAAGATTTTGCAAGCACAGTAAAAACAGTATGATCACCCTTTATAACTTTATTATTATTATTACTATTATTATTATTATGGCATTAACTTATTCTGATTTTCCTAATAAAATTAATATTCTCAACTAACTTACTGTATTATTTTATTTTACAATATTTTGCTAAGAGCATTTAATTTGGATTCTAGCCTTGAGACAAAGTTTAAAGTGCATGATATTGTTAGGTGTAATGAATACATAGGCATCATGCTATAGAGTAAATCTCTGGTCCTTTATTTTTATTTTGCTTAATAAAACTTTATACCTCTTTATTAATAAGTCCCCATTTCCTCCTGTCTCCCGCTTAGGAAGCCACCATTCTCTTTGTCACTTCAAGTAATTTGGCTATTTTAAATAGTTCACATAGGTGGAGTCATGTAGTCTTGTTCTTCTGTGATTAGCCAGTGTATAACATTCAAAGTTTTCATCCATGTTGCCCCATATTGGAGAATGTTCTAATCTTTTAATACTAGATAATATTCTACCATTTGTACCTGTCACATATTCTTGATCATTCATCTGTAGAATAAAGGCTGTCTCCATTCTGTGGCAACTGTCAACAGTGTCACAATGAACATAAGGAGTGGTGACATCTCAAGCACATTCCTAATTTCAATAATTTGGATAAACAACAAGAAAAGAAAGGAATGTACCTTGAAAGAATATATTCCACATGGGAAAAGTGCAAAGATAAGTTTCCATTAGTTAGAATTGAATGTTTTTCCAAAGATTTTCACTCTTCCCTCTTCTATTTAAGAGTCAAAGCAAAAATAAAATAAAACAAATAACAACAAAAAAAAATCATTGAAATTAGGAATGTCGGGCCATGGTGGTACATGCCTTTAATCCCAGCACTTAGGAGGCAGAGGCAGGTGGATTTCTGAGTTTGAGATCAGCCTGGTCTACAGAATCAGTTCCAAGACTACCAGGG
>NW_022196894.1:40701886-40707522 GCF_008632895.1 Mastomys coucha | reverse complement strand
AAGAAAAGAAAAGAAAAAGAAAAAGAAAAAAGAAAGAAAGGAAGACAGAAAGAAAGAAATTAAAATAAGAGTAAAACTGTCTGCTAGTAGACATCAAGATCTTCTTTTAGAAAAAAATCTTGAAAGTCTCCAGAAAAAAAGACAAAACTAAGAGATTTAGCAAAGTTTCGGGACACAAAATCAATGAGCAAAAGTAAGTTGCATTGCTATATGCTAATAATAAACTCTCTGAAAAGGTTATAAGGAAAATATTCCCATTTTAAAAGCATAAGAACAGCATCAAAAATGCTTAGGAATGAACCAAAGTAAAAGACTAGATACTGAAAAATATAAGAACATTGACTAAAAAAAGTTACAAAAACATGTCTAATGGAAAGATACAGCTTGTTCGTGGACTGGGAGTCTAAATAGTATTTACATTATAAATTACAAGAGTGACCAGAGTTAATTCTACAAACTTACAATTGATATGAGCCAGAATATATCATGAATAGCCAAATCAATTCTAGAAAAAATAAACCTAAAAGTATCATTCTCCTAAATTCTAATATCATACAACAACAACAAAAAAAATCAAGTTAGATACTGGTACAAAGACTGACATAAAGGTGAATGCAACACCAGAGGGCTCATAAATATACACACACATACAGATACAAGTAATTTTTGATAAGGAAACTAAGAATATACAATGGGCAAACCACTGTCTCTTACATAAGAGAGGCTGAGAAAAATGAATATCCATATAACACAATAAAAATGAAATTAGGTCCTTACCTTACCCTGTATACATACTATAATCAGCCAACATAAAGAGTTAAACATAAACATTAAAATATAAAATTCCTAGATAAATATAAAAGTAAGCAAAGATCCCATAGGTATGACACTAAAAACAAATAGAGAAAAACAAAACAATTCCACATCAAAATAAAAACCTCTAAACATCAAGTAAGAGCAACATCACATTGAAATAAAATCTCTCCACAGTCAAGGAAACAATCAAGAGGGTGAACAGACTACCTATCTAGTAAAAGGTTTATACCTAAGTGTATACTAGAACAGTCACAACGACAAAAGAAAACCTAGACAGCCGTAGCATAAGCTTTATAAATGGGCTAAAGCTGTGTTATATACAGTTAAGTTACAAATGTGTTACTCAATAGTTTCATTGTTGGAACTTACCTCCAATACAATGATAATAAGAGGTATGACCTTTTACTTGGTGGTTAAGTCATGAAATCTTAGACCTTGAGAAGAGAATTGGACAACATGGGAGACTTGGCCAGAGTAAAGAAAAAGGAGGAAATTTTATTTTTATCAAAAATAAAAGAAACTATTAAAAAATACTCAATGTCACCAGTCCTCATCAGGATAAATGAAACTGCAATGAGGTATCATCTCTCACTTATTGGCTATCAACAAAACAAAAGCCAAGTTTAAGTAAGGAAGTTGATTTTTTGCACATTGTTAACAGGGGCATGAATAGTGGATACACCTGTATCCACTAAAGAAAACAGTATGGAGGGTTCTCAAATTAACAAAATTAACAATATAATTATCAGATGATACAGCATTTCCACTTCTGAATATTTATTCTATACCACTAAAATTGGATCTTACAGAGATCACTATGCTGCTTCTCTGTATTGTTTATACTGATAACTGTTGGTCCTCACAACCTTATACAACAGACACTACTTTGTAAATAAGGAAAATGAAACACAGCTCATCTAAGTAACTTGCAGAAAGTTATACAATAAGTTTCAGAGGAAGGATGAATAGCTGGCTCCAAACTCCATGAACACAATGCTATTTTCCTGCCTCAATTATCTCTGAGACTTTCTAAGACAACCCACAAAGGATTGTCATAAAGGATTCCAGATAGGATTCATAAAGGATTACAAGACATAAAAATTCTTTGTGCCTCACAGATCCTGTATGTTGTTTCTGACATGAGTGAATAAAAGAGCAAAGAGAAGCTGTAGAGAATACTTTCATTCAGTGCTAAGCCAAAAGTCTGGCAAAATCTAAACTATAAACAGAATATACCCACAGTTCTTTGAAGAAATTATTCTTCATCCCTACAGCTTCTCAGAAATTTCACGTAAAAGCAGCTAGAGATTTTTATATATCCCATTGATATAATCATACTTCACCTTTAGCTTTTTTCAATATTGGCAAATTTTTATGTGCCACCTTTTGTCTGCATTTTAGTGCTAATTAAAATGTTTCTGTGCTAGGGAGATGGATCAGGGAGGCAAATGCTTCCTGTGAAAACACAGAGACCTGAGTTCAAGTCCCCAAAATACATGACAAAAAAAAAAATCTGTCATGAGCCTTAATTTCACCCTTGGCAGAGAGGAACATAGAGACCGGAGAATCCCTCAAGTTCATTTTGCAATCAGCTGAACATTTAAGCTTCAGATTCAGTGAGGAAGCCCTATCTCAAAGAAAAGGAAATGGAGAGCAAACGAAGAAAGATATGCAGTTTTGAACCTGGACTTCACATTTACACATACATGTGCACACACATATACATATCTGCAAACATACTTACATGACTACACACACAGAGACTATTTCACATATTTATTCAAAGCATACAGTTTTGAATACTACTAGTAAGAATATATATGTATAGAACATATGTGTGAGCATTACAAACTAAGAATGGACAAGATAATAACAAAATAATTAAGATAAAAACAACAACTAACAAAGCATTATCAGACTTATTCTTTACCACAACCAAGATATGGAAATAATATGAACTTTGAAAGATTAATATATTCTTTTTTAACAATAGATTACATCAAATGAATTCAAAAGATTTACAAGACAATATCCATTTTAGTAAATTAGAGTTGAAGCTTAAAAGACACTGAACTATTAAAATATCATTGTCGGTTCTTCATCAAGTTAATCAAGGAGTCTTGTATAACAGCTAGGAAGTTCTATTCTTTCATGAATGCCATCGTGAATTCATATGTGCTCGATATTTAACCATCATGAACTCATAAACATCACCAAAAAAATTAGTAAAGTTTCCAGGCAATCACTTCTATTTCTATAACTGATAACTGATAAATTGATGCACTATAGCACCTAGTTAGCAAATGTGGGATGCACCTCAGTGTTAATGAAGTAAATCTTCATGTTCCTGCTGCTAGGAATTCAGATGCTGAACCTCTAGACCACTGTGTGATAACACTGGAGATTGAGCTTTAGGACATAATTAGAATTAGCTGAATCATGGCGTTAGTGTCATCATGAGTAGGAACTGTGCCTTACAAAAGAAACCCCAAATAGCTAGTTTGTTCATTTCTGGCATGAGAGCAGACAAGAGAATTTAGCAGTCTCCAAAATGGAAGAGGGCCTTCTTTGAAGCCTGCCCATGCTAGCTACAGTCTTAGACTTTCAGCCTCCAAAATTGCAACAAATAAATTTTTGTTGCTTGTAAGTGACTCCAATAGATGGTAATCTGTTATAGTAACTTAAATGGACATTCAAAATAACCTGTCTATAGTTTCACAGATGTTATGTATTATAATCAGTCTCAAATATACCCTGGGCCACCACAAACAAGTAAAATAATTTTGTAAAGTAGGAAGCCATAGTTAACATGTAAACGGGAGTCTCTCTATGTGAAAACACACAGCTAGTAGGAAATATGATGGGAGAGAAGACACTTCTTAGGATGTTAAGTATATAAGAAGCTAAGTAAACAGGGTTAAAACAAAAACAAGACTATACAAGAAACTTAGTAACAAATGTTTAAATCTATATGAGAAAAACCATAAATATAAAGACACAAAAGCTATTAAATAAATGGAAGGAAAACTCAGCTTCTGTATAAGGCACTAAACCCCGATAAATATAATCTTGATGGCTGTGTCAAGTCATGGGCATCTAAAATTACATGAAAAATTTCACAAAGTGTTTTTTTTTCTTTTATACAAGTTCTTTCAGCTGATTATAGTGTTTATTTAGAATAACAACTGAGGAAGAAAACTCTGAACAAGAAGAGTGATAAGTAGATTGGAGAAGGGAACAAACATCTTAAATATTAAAACATTATAAAGCCATAATCATTTACAATTATGGGAAAACAGCACACAACAAACTTGGGACAGGAAACCTAGAAATGCACCTAATTCTATGAGAAATTTTACCATAAGATACCAAGGAAGTACTAGAAAACAAAACAAAAAACTAAGTCTTTACATAATGAGAATAGGAAACTATTCCTAATTATACATCTCTGTGATAACACCCAAAAATTCAACAAATCAATATTAATAGAATTGTTTTGTGAGATAATTACCATTCTCAGAATTCAATAGAAAGTAAACCTTAAAACTGTTGGAAAAGCACAGATATTTCACATTTGTTGGGAGAAGCAATTTTAACACTTCCTCTTCCTATTGTTTTTTAAACCCAAGCAAAAATATTATAATTAAAAAAATAAAAAAACTCAGAGCCTTCTCCATGACTGTAATCTAGTTGAGAATCAACTACAGTACCTTATATCTCAATTTAGATACAAACTTTTCCTTAAATTTCAAAATAATGTTTATAATATTTTAATAGCTCTATCTATAATTCATATTATAAAATATATACATGATTTTTAAGGGCCACAGGAAAAGCTCCTTAAATGTATTTATATTAGCCTATCATTAAAAGTAGTAATACAGATGCATTCTAAATCTCTTTAAATACTAATTTTCATATATTATTGTGAAGAAATATCCTAGGGCTTAAGACATCTGGGTTTAAGCCAGTCTATCACCTGGCTGTTGGCTGTATAGTATTGAAGTACATTTTGAGACAGCATCTTTGCTTACCTTGAAATGCCATAGTTAAAAAAAAAAAAAAAAGGACAATAAGCCTCTAAAATTTATAAAGATTATTTTAGGAAGAAAAATACTGGGCATTTAGTACCTTTCTAAATAAGCACGTTGAAAGGATCATACATATGACTGAAACCAATTATACCACCACCAAGTAGCAGGAGGGTATCTGTGCCTCTGGGGTCCTAAAGATCCTGTAGATGTCATCTATAGGATAGAGAGGTACCAGTCTACAAAACTACATACTGTCCTCACAAGTGGCTTCTGGAAAAGGTTGTATGGTTTGGTTTTGGTTTTGGTTTTGTTTGTATAAGATGTTAAACTGGTACAGTGGCAAAAGACAACACAGTCTTACTACACAGTAACACTGCGTTACAAATGAAAACCTGCACTATTCCTTATGATCAGGGTTTCACCCATTTATTTGGTTAATCATTCAAATGGCTAAACAGACCTCTAATTTGAAAATAAAAACCAATTGATGCAATCACAAACAAGTTCTAAAATTGCGGTTTATAAAAATTGAAATCTTGTTCTAAGCCAAAACACACACACAGTTACCTTTTCCTAATCAGAGCATTCATTTCTCCTCATTATGATCTCACAAGCACATTAAAATCTTATTAACATTAATTACTTCTGAGCGCCTATGCATGAGCAGTGACAGTCGTGAGCTTACGTGTGTCTGGATCATATCTACATTTATATACCTTACTGTACTTTGCTTATAAAACATGTGAAAATATTTCTGCTAACACCAATTAGCTAATTCTTCTCTCT